>NC_140930.1:15454939-15507439 GCF_045865225.1 Trachurus japonicus
GTCATTCTGTCATACAGTTTCCCCCAAAACTGCATCACTGCATTGTTTGTCTATTTAGAAAGAGCTTAATAATAACGCTCATCCATCACAGTCTTTAGATCCTGTGCTCTAAATTTCTGCTTTGTCAATGACCTGCCAACTTTATTTGCCTCTGTTAGTGGGCCACTGTATATCCGTGGGGGGGATTTTTTATCTCAAGCACAGATTCATTGAGCTGCCCTTTAACCTATACTCTTAATATCATTTGACAGTGCAGTCAGTCTGATAGTGAATGAGAGTAAAAGCAGGATTTTGGATTTCACTTAAGGCAGCAAAGAAATCAGTATTTTACCATTTGGTCTGAACCTCCATCAACAAAAATCCACATTAGACCTAAACAGTTTTGAGTCAGCTATACTCTGGCTTTGGAGAGTCGCTTTGCCTGCATGTTTTTTATTTAACAAAAACAGCATTAATTGATTTTTTGTCCACTTGGGGGCAGCAAAACTATCAATTCAATCCAATCAGTCTTTAATCAGTGTATAGTACTATAAAAAATTATTTATGCCACTACACTTTAAGAATTCACAAACTCATATCGACTTCCCACTACAACATCCATAACAGGTAGACTGCAGTATAGCCAGAGTCACTTTATTTGAACTCAGACCTTATTGAGACTTATTCCTTTCTTATGTCTAATGTAGCAGCTTTCCAATCCTCCTTTGGCATTGGTCACGTAAGGCTACTAGTTAGTGATTGAGATAAACACACATGGGAGAGAGTAGAGACGATACTTTATGGGGAAAGTGGGATGTTGGGGGGATCGAAGAGAAAAGAAGAAAGGTAGGGAAGAGTTAAACCTGCTCAGTTGTTAAGATGTGTTGACATTGTTTATTATAAAATGGTTGAAACTGTTAAATGCTAATGGAATGAACACAGTTTAAAAAGGTATTGTAAAGGAAAGTATTCAGAATTATACTGGCGATGCCCTGGATCTTAGCTTAAGGAAACTGGATCACTTTCAATTTTAATTGAATACCCCTGCCCAGTGATCATTGCCTGGTGACCTCGATGTTGAAAACTCCAGGAAACCAAGATGTAATGGATTAGTTTGAGTTTTAGATGGACTTCTGTTCAGACTTGGACATAGTTCAGTTAGCCATTTCCCCTTGATTCAAGTTTTAATGCTGAGCTAAGCTCTCTCAGCTCTACTGCCATACTTGCCAAACAGCCTTTAAAGAGGTATAGCTATATCCTCACAGTCATCAGTCAGCAACCATAAAAAAATAAAATAAAGCAATTCCCAAAATGTCAGTGGGATCATCTAAGAGTAGTTTCCAAACTTTTTTGAAAAATGCAGAAAACTATAAAGTCATGTGAGTATACTGTAGGGCCTAGTTTTCAGAGCACCTGTTTTGATCAGCTGGAGTTGAAGGGAAAGGTCACATCAACCGGCATCCGAGGGATTTGAAGCAACAACCCACGCTGCAATCACGGTCAGACACCTCTATGTCGGCCACCTGTAATTGTATCCTGTGGAGTCTGTCACGGCGTGGCACAGGCACACACTGTGGGAATACCATCGTCCCATATGTGTCAGTGGAGCAAACACGGAGGCTCAAGCCAGCCACTCAGTCATCTGTTCCAAGCAGTCAACCTGTCATCCATCTACTTAACCAACATGCTGTGGAGATATCCAGACACAACGTGATCAGCGCTCCTGGCCCATCAGGCAGGCCTTTAGTAAACAGTTAGCATACACACAAGCTGGCGTGCCCCGTAGCCTCAGACGTTACTGCAAATAGCAGCAGCTGATAAAAGAGTGGAGCACCATCTGCCCTGCACGTGGAGCAGAGAGAAGAGTGGACACGGAATGAGGAGTGGTGGGGGGGAGATAAAGGGATGAAATGTGCCGCTTTGCTTTTTGCTGGTTGGGGGGAAAAAAAAACTCGGGAGAAGTGGGTCAGTGACTCAGACGGATGATGTGGGAGGAAGTGAAAATCCATGAGAACTTAAAAAGAATGAATTAAGCCAGTTCTTTTAAATAGACCTCAGGTTAGAAAGGCATGACTGAGAAATGCAAGAGAGAGAGAGAGAGGCTCAGAAACCAGAGAGCAGCAGTACAGTGTGCATACAGTAGGTCCTGACCCACACTGGAGCGCACTCATGCTGCAGAGCTGAGCTGATGTTCAGTGGGCCAAACAGCCGCTGCAGGCCCACACATATCCTCAGACTGCAGTTACTGGGTGAAGTTGCCTTATATAGAACTTGTGTAAAAACAGGCTCCAGTGGAGGGAGGGGAGGGGGGTGGGGGGTTGTAAGTTTAAAAAAATGACTAACAGGAAGAGTGTATGTTTCAGTGTATGTATGTGCAAGCTATTGTTTGTTTGTTTGTTTATTATACGGATCCCCATTAGCTGCGGCAATTCTTCCTGGGGTCCAACAGTATCAAATATACATTCAATAATACAAAAACAGAGACATTATATAAAAAAAACAAAAATTAAAAACAAAGAAAATACCAAAAAACAAGTGAGCAATATGCCTCACCTAACAAAACAAAGTGAGCGTTTCCACTTTGTTACTGTGCATTATCCATTTTTTTGTTAGTAAGTCATCACATACTAAACCATATTGCATCCATATCTACATATTATATATGTATACATTATTTCACAATCAACTTACACTTCATATCATATTACGTATACATTCATTCTACAGCATATAGATTCATTCTGCAGTTTACACATTATAATAACCCATATATATCTATATATCTATAAAAATATACAACATTGTGTCTTTTCACGATTAACCAGCCTTGGGGTCGGGTTAGTTAATTCAAATGGGGTCACCTGAAATGTCTAGTATTTGATGAAAAATATTGTTTTTAACTAATGATTATTCTTTAATGATTAAAAACACCATGCACAATCTTAAACAACAGTATTCTATACTTTCACTTTCTCAGATATAAATTGAGTTCAAATAAAATGCAGCATATAGCTAAAAGTATCTGAACTGGTGCATCTTAATTGATGGCGTGGGGTCACCAGAAATTTGTGATGTCAAAATGGGGTCACAAGCCAAAAAAGGTTGGGAAACAGATTATACTGTAATGGCCTTTACATTCCCAAAAACACTTCAACAAATGTATAGATATACAACCATCTTGTATCTACACACACAAACAGCAGCCATCCTTCACACAAGAATGCAACTTTAGCAGACGTGTTAATCAGAGAATAACCCCCAAGTTATTTTTGAGCAGGAAGAAGGTGGCGGTAGTTTCACCTAATCACATATGCTATTGTTACTAACATGTCTTCAACCTGGTTGTGTAGCTTGCTGTTTTTTTACGGTGATGTTGGGTTGCCAGGGCACAGCATCATGTGAGTAGCTTACATCGTTATCAGGGGCTTAAGTTATGAAATAAGTTGTGATGAACCTCATGAGTTTACAGTCCTGAGTCTCTGGCCAAATCTTACAAGATAAGATAAGAATGACTTCATTCATTTATTTATCTCAATATTATAATTAATTCATGCTAAAACAGTGGAGTAGTCTTATCATCTCTCGTCAGCTCAGCAGTACAACTGACAAGCATCCTCCAAAGATATTCTCTGAAGCCTCTTCCACTTCAAAATGTTCTTGTGTTTCCACATCGCTGTGATGTTTGACCTTCACTGTGCAGAGTCACATATGTCCAGTTTGAACCTCAAGTGCAGCGGCCCGGAGAGTACAAACAACTTCAGAAAACATTGTCATCAATTTGACAACACTGAAACTCAACACAGAAACTGGTAGTTGGGACATGACAAAAAGTGATGAGCCAGGATTCCATGCATGAATACATCTCACTTTATTTACGTTCCGTTTGTTCATGTTGTATTTCATGTCGTATATCACAGTTAAACACATCTTAATTATGTCAGCTAGTTTATACAATATGTAATTTACGGAATGTGGAAACTTTAAAACTTCATAAATATTTTGCATATAGGAGGATAGTTCATCTTAACCAGATAACTGCACTTCTTCAGCAAAAAAAAAATCATACACAACCAGAGCATTCTGGTTTATTGAGAGGATATTTTAAAAAACACATCCCTGTCAGTGTCACCTCATGTTGGGCATGGAGTTGCATTCTGCACTTGGTTGAAATGAGCTGATGAGATTAGAGACAGAGAGAGGGAGGGAAAGTCAGTCTATGACATTTAATACTATAAGGTTTCCGGGCAGCAGATACTTTAAAATGCTAATGAAAGGGCATTTCCTGCTGCAGGTGACAGCACTATGAGCACGTTAGTATTATGGTTGAGACTGTCAAACCTATAATGATTCAAATGAGCCAGAGCTAATTTACTTTAATGCCTCTAGGCCTGAACTTAAAATACAAAAAGGACATATTAAGCAGTATAACATTGATAAATACAACGATCAATGACTGTCACATTTTCAATTTGATCAGCAAAGTTTAAAGGTACATTTCAGCTGAGCCACACTCACTTATATTATATATACAGTCTAATATTAATGTGCACAGCATGCACACTGCAGACAGTCTGCTGTGATCACATCGCTCACCCAGCCCTGTGCTGAAAATATGACTCCACTCTTCATGTAATTACGTGTCTCAATGTTAGAAATGGTAGATGGTTGCCTAAAAATGATTTAAAAGTCATACTTACTAATGGCCAACTTAGCCAGGTCTATTTGTGTTAACATTCCATGTAGATATAGTATTTTAATGCCATGAGGCTTATAGCCAAACAGACTATAAACTACTCTATGTTTAATAATCCAATGATGTTAATATGTAAGCTCCAGGTCACCCACTTTCATTTGTGTATGTTGGTTTGACATGTGTGTAATGCATTGTATTTCCAGTTCAGTCCATCATCTATATGGACAAATGTTTACTTCTGCTGCTAAATACAAAGCTGTCACACAGGATGTATAAAGGAGGGTGTTTTAGGGTCTGTGTATTTTATAACTTGTTTTCAAGGCTTGACTCCCTCTCAGATGACCCACTTGTCATCAGCTGGTGAAACCAATGCTCAATCATAAATACTTACTTGGGGTTTTAAGGTTTCAGCAGCAGCTGTGAAGTGGAGTCTCCAGGCAACAGACCACAAACTCAAACCCAAATGTCCAACACAGGAGGTCATAAAGGTGTCAACTGCACCGCTGCGTCCACCCTCTTCATTGATGTTAAGATTGCAACTCTACATTGTGACTTTCCATGAGCCAATTGGAGATCAAACTGAGAGTGGGACAGTGGCAACTTGATGTTTAAAATATTGGCTCAAGCTCAAGCTGTTATCATCAGGATCTGGCATTTCACTAACTTTTGTTTGGAGACAGTGACAGGTAGCAGTCTGGTGGTTGGGGATGAACCTCAGTTTGCTGCCGTATGGACTGAGCCTACACACTACTGTTTTTTAAAACAGGTTTTGTTCAAGACTGCTAACAAGAGACTACCGTACCTGAAATGAATCATGTAAGTCAAACAGACCTTTTCAAAGCAGCAGAGTGCAGGGAAAGCACAATTGGTACTAATGACATTAACAATGGCTTAGTGCCTTATAAGCAAGCTGCCCATGCTCACGAAAAAAGGTAACTTGACATTTTGTAATAATGGTTCTGGTTTATACAAAACCAAAGCATATTCATTGATCAGGAGATACTGTTAAAATGACTGATTTATATTTGAATTAATTACCATATATTCTTCAGTAGTTTGTGTTTCAATGCTCAAGCTGCTCAAGGGTCAAAACAACACTGAGGTCAGCCTGAACTCTGCTGGAGAAACTTGGTTATTACAACTTAAATACAGCAGCAACTTTCTGTCCTATCTGAATGAGTTCGTCTGAATCACATACTGTACACAAGTCTCTAACAAACTATGGCCTGTTAATGTTAGAAGTTTACTTTTATCAATCTTTCAGATGCTTTCGTGGTTATTTGTATGTGAAAAGCAGCAAGTAATGCTTCCTTGAATTATATATATTCAAAAATGCATTTTCTGCTGAATGTGACCGATAATGTAAGGTGTTGTTCTATTTGAACTAAAGGCAGTAACAAATAACTAATTTTGCTAATGGCATCATTAATATAATATTTGAGTCCAGAGCAGCAGAGACAGATAAAATGTACTGTGTTTCATTTTCTGTTGGTTTTATAGAGTTAAATTAAATAACATCACAATGATTTTATGATGATTGTCTTAAAACAATTAAACATGGCCTCAAAAAAGAACTACTAGCCTACTTAAGCTATAAAATTAAACTTAAGTGTTTGCTTTAGTGTCTCCTGTATACTGAACTATTTCCAAAATCAATTAATTTTAAACAGAATAATAAGATACAGGCTGAAATATGAGCTCATATAAAAGGACAGTTGCACAGTTTGTCCACTAGGTGTCACTGGATTACACAGTGAGGCCGGGTTCCCCTTCTGAGCAACAGGTGTTTTTTTGTAAGCACTGACAGTTACAGCAGATGATGTAGTTGGCAAAGACTGGAGGATCTTAGACTCAATATGTTCTGCTGCATCATAAATGTAAGCGGTTTTAATCCAATACTGTCCATTGTGGATGCTTGTGTTGCAGGGAGGTTTCAAACTGGGACCAGCTCCCAGTATTTCCATCTGATTTGTCTGATTAAAATACTGATTTCCATCTGTTTTTAAGACAGTCACAGGACAGTTAGGTGCAAAACTTGCATTCAAATATCCTGTTATCAGAGGAACTGCCAATGCCAACACCTGTAATAGCTGCCTGCTAGCTGCTCACCACACTGCAGCCTGTTTCTGTCTGAGGCTCAGCAGCTTCAGTGGAAGAGCTTGTGTGAAGCGCTCTTTGTCAGCAGGTCTTTGATAGCAGCTTTTAGAAAACAGTTGCTGATGATTCATGTCGTGACATCTAAGGCTGAGTTTCCTGTCAAGTAATAAGAAGCTGGGTCTAGATACAGGTTTCTCATTGTAGTTGTCTTTTTATGAAAGATCTACATAAAATTACCCAATGTTAAAGTTTAAACAATGAATGAAAATGAATGTGAGTTGTTTTTTTGTTTTTTTTTCTCCAAACATTTCTCAATTTTCTTTACCATGCAAAGTTCTCTCTGGAAAGTATTGAATTGGAAAATTAAGTGCTTCCTATTAATATTATTATCCATTTATTCACATTCTTTCTTTCAGCTGACTGCAGTGCTCCAGCTAAAAGACTTATTAGGTCAGCTTGGCAGTGAATTGGATTTCATTAACTGGAAATGTACCGGCTGAAATATTTACCAGCACATTCCATGAGGAAAAGCTTCCTGCAAAGTCTGCACTGGTGAACCCAGCATCCATTTATATAAACATTTCATATTGTCTTCAATGTTCATGGACTTACATTTATATTGTGCTTTTATAGTCTCTAGGACCAGTCAAAGCTTTTTACACTACTCATCACATTAACTCATTCACACACAGATAGCTACAGTAGAGCGCCTCTATCTACGTACAGTATATTGCACATTGTGTGGAGGGATTCACACACTGATATGATATTGGGGGCAAGTTTGTGTTCTACTGTTTTCTATATGTCTATTTTTGTTTACAAATCACAACCTGTTAAAATAATGTCTTAATTATTGTGTGTTCAGTCATAAGAGCATGAATATGAAAATGAAGAAGATATTTGCATCAGTGAGAGCAACTGAGTACACTTGACATACTTGGAGAGCCAGTCCCCCAGTGTGTGTCATTCACAGTGACCAGCAATGAGCCTCGCTCTGTTCACATCTCTCTCTGTGTTTGTGTGTGTGTGTGGTGGTAGCGGTCAAACACATTTACATAGACTTTGTGTTTACTTTTCCCTTTGAAAGGTTGTTGACATTTTGTTTCAATGACGTCTGTCAGGATGAGTTTGCCCTCAACTACTTCCTTTTTTTAAACATTTCATTCATTCACTGGTATAATTGACAGCAGGCACCGCGCCAACTGCAACCACAACTGGACAATAGCTCGGCTTTGAATAGCATAGTTGGAAGGATTTTTGTTGTTGAGTTCAGGGTAATACATTTTTTTTGTTTTTAGGACATATGAATGAAGGGTGAAAATATATTTTTTAAAAAAACATCATATAAACGTCAATTATTTGAAGATACTCTTGCACAGCATAAACATATGTTTGGCAGGTTTCATTTGTGTGGGTTTGTTTGGGGTGTGGTGTAAGTATTTCCCATATTGTCCTGTCAATCAGCTAACTGGAAGGAACCTATTGTTCCTTTACATGGCATTTCCTGACTGTGCATCAAATAACATTTAAATCTGATATACTGTATTGAAGCATCATTGTTGTGCACATGTGACAAAGGAGGGAGAGAAAACAAGAGAGGGGAGGGTCTGTCTGCTCCCATTGATATGAAAAGAGATTGACAAATTTGTATTTAAGAAATAAAAAAGATGGGTTTTGGTTGAATAAATGTTCATAAACTTTCACCACATGGTACCCTGCCACACAGTAGTGGTGACTGGAGATTCTCACCCTGACCACTTCAACAGCAGAAGCTCTAACACCTACAATTACCTCTCACACCTCACCCCACTGTATGAGCCTGCATGAACTCTACTTGCTTTTGCTTCTCCTTCACAAATGTGTTTTTATACTATATAAATACTATATAATTATTATATGTGCTATGTCTTTTTTTTCTCTCCCATTTCTATAATACACATATAGCATTATTACTGTTAATTGCACATTTAATATAGGAACACATGTGATTTTATTTAATCAATATAGTACTACTGTGTAGTTCAGTTCATGTAATCTTCATGAAGGTTATACAAACAGATGTTCCCATTATTTTGCCCACCCATGTGGGTATATATAGACCAATGTGAATCACATTAGTTTAACAACATCCTCACTACATCCTTCAGAATGAACAACTAACTGCAGCTCGAGGGTATGCAATATATTTTTATTTCATTTCTTTGTTCTCCCTCGTGTCATTTTTTTCTTTACCTCAGCATACTGCAGTGGAACAGAAAAATGCAGCACACTGTGTGTTCAGTGTGGCTGGGTGTGAAACGCTGTATGATGCTTTTTATTCTCTCTCAGTCGGTTGGCTTTTTTATGTCTCTGTTGTGCATTATGAAATAATCTTGTCTCCAATCTAGCCTATATTCAACAAACCAACCAGCTCACTGGGAACCAGTGAAGCCAGCCTTACCAGTCACTCTCACCAGGCCAACGCTTCCAGTCCAACACCTAGTCAGTCATTACAGTCTTCTGATTGTTAACTTTGGAACATAGGCCTATTTTTATAGATGACTATTTCATTTCATTTTGATTTATTCCATTTATACATAGGCCTACTACACATGTTGCACATATTTACATAATGGCCTACACATAGTCACCATAAATGAAAAGGAGCAGGATGAAGAGAAACTTATAGTACCTGCCCCTCTCTATTGTTATTGGCTTACAACACCAATATTATACACTATTTCGAAAAGAAACATATAATAATAACAAATAAACAAACAGGCAAAATAGCAGTGGACACCACTCCTATCTATCTGTCTATCTTTTCTAAACATTTTCTTTAACTGAGATATAGGCTACTTATACAACTTTTCAGTTCCTTGCTTTGTGAATGCCATAGTTTTACACCTGCAACAGAAATACACATTTGTTTTAAGCTTAGCCTTGCAATTGTATGTTTAAAATCGAACTTCAGTCTGTTGTCCTCTTCTCCAGTTTGAACAATTTCTGTAAAATGTTCTTTGCTTTAATAGCCTACATTATTTTTAAGGTCTGAAGTTCTATTAGATTGGCCACTTTAAATAAACCTACAGAAATAATAATAAAAAAACATCTATTTGAGGGTTCTCTATTGCCTGCCTTGTGAATAACTCTCTGCTCTTTTCTATAGCAGAAACAGAGGAGTGATGTTACTTGCATAGGTACTGCCCCACACTTCCACGCAATAGCACGTGTAATGTTCAAACCTGACTTTATTTTAGTTTGTTATTATTGAATGAATCATTACCACACATGATCATTTGTTATCAGTAATTGTGAGTAATAGGCCTAGTATTTAGCTATATAGAGTTTGTTGAAATACCAATCATAAAGCCCCCCTCTCTCTCCTACACACACACGCCCCCTCCCCCTCCTAAACACACACACTTACAGTAGTTACTGTACTTGCTGAATGGGCCAATAATAAAGAGCGGGGATCAACATTCCATTAAACATTCCTCTCGCGGGACTGTCCTGGCTGAAGCATCGCGAAGTTTCCTGCTATTTAGTATTTGGATGGCAGCAGGCGGCCAGCGGTAACCCGTCCGTGGAAGCAAGTCCAAGAAAGGTGGAGACTCCTGGTTTAACTTCCTGCACAGTAATCTTGTAGCAGCACCAGCAGCAGGAGAGAGGACTAGAGGGAGGCTGGCGGTGCTGCTGCTGCTGCTGCTGCTGCTGCTGCTGCTGGGGAAGGGCGAATGGATACACGACTCAACTGACTTCTTTCTCGGCTGTGAATCGACAAAAAAGAAAACTCTGCGATCGATTAAAGCCATTAACCTGGCTACTCGCTAGCTGGATAAGACATTCCCAACATTTGACACCGAGGCGTTACGAAGGGCAGGAATGGGTAAGTTTTCCATGATGTGGCGCTTGTGTTGTGTTGTGTTGTATACGTTAACGACTGTTTCTCTCTCGACACGACGTAAGAAGCGACTTGTAACCCACGTAAAGCTTTAAACCGAGTGTCAGTGTTTTTAATGAAACGTCCAGCTTTTTTTTTGGCAGTGAGGTATTAAAGTTAGCAAAGCCAGGGGCTAGCCGTTTAGCCTAGCCGGCTAGCTGTTTGGTTAACTGGATAACGCCACCTCCATCCCTGGATTTGGCTGCATTTCTAGCTAATGTTAACATACGCTACCTCAGAGCTGATGTCTACATGGCCTCTGCAAAAAAAACATTTGCTGTCCCAGAAAATACAAGAGGAGCCCTGAAACTCCCTGTTTATTCTCAGTTATCCGAAGTTAGGAAAGGTTTGTTGGTTGAGATAATTCCACCGATGAAACTTCAGACCTCAACTTAACTTAGCGTCTTCTTATGGTATATAGGTCATACTTCCTATTTTCTCGGTTTATTTGAGGGCGGTGGAAGGAATATATGTTTTTAATGAGCACAACTGTCGTGACTAAGGTTTTTTTTCCATGACAGTGACAAACTGATACAAGTTCCCACATCTACATGCATGCAACGCTGTGCTTGTCACCCCCTCCCCTCAACACTGAACCAGAATGAACCCTGACCCATTACAGCAGGTTAATAAATGAACCTGGCTCTCAGGGTGACAAAGTGTCAGCTCTCTGTACGTCATCAACGATTTAGATTCAGGAATACTGTATGTCCCTGTGAAATTAGTTGCAGGTATTTGTTGTCATACACAGGAGTGGATGATGCTGTAGTTATACAGGGTGGGTGTTGTTGTCATGCTACGTAAATGTCGTGGAAACTTTGGTCTTTGTGTGCACATTGCAAACCTGTTGTAAAGCTGCCAATTGCTAGATGCACAGTCAGTCAGTGTGGTTGTATTGCAGTAGGACTTGTTCAAGAAAACTTTGCTATGTTGTAAAACAGGTTTGGAGGCCGGGCCTCGATCAGCTTCTCAGATGTGTGAAGCTGCAGACTTCTGCTTGCACACTCAGAAGAGCTTCAAACAAACAAAAAAAAGCTGTTCTGTGTGAACTGTGTTAAAGTGCTGCTTAAAACCTAGATTGAAATACCAGAGCGAGGGTGTAGGAGACGTATCACAACTAACACTATTTATTGCACAGAGAATTAACAAAGCAGTGGAGAGGATTATCATAGAACCAGCTTGGTTGCTGTTAAAAATGTGAACCCAAGAGAGAGAGAGAGGGGGAGAAAAAACGCATCTCTCATGTGGTCATCTGACATGTCTCTCTGTGTGAAACCAGCATAGACAAGCTGGTGTCCATTTATAGCCCACCATGCCTTACATGTGTCTTTGGTATGCCTTTCTTCAGGTAGCTTGTTGCTGAGAGTATCTGTGCTGTGTTTGAACATGTCCAAGCTACACATTCTGCATGGTTGCTCGCTTTCCCCTCAAACACGTTCCTACAACAGTACAGTCAGTCAGCCTTTACTCCTGGTTGATCAGCCAAAGTGTGCGTTTGTGTTGCATGGTGTTGTTCACCCCCGTGTGTGTGTGTGCTTAAAGTTATTTTGACTGCAGATAGTGTAGAGAGGAAATTGGGTGAGTGTGAAAGAGATTAAGGATTCTCAGCTAGATTTGCAGAGAAGACATTGTGATCGCAACTTCTCACACACCCATAGATCACCGGGATGCCACCGTTACTTCATTCTGTCACTGCAGCATTCCACAGAAACACCTAACAAAGACTGGACATGTGCCAGAACGTCTGATTGAACATTAACCTCGCTGGCCTCACTCAGTATTTACCAGTGTGTTCATGTTTCCCATCCTGGTTTTTACTTAACTGATGAAGGGCAGCTTAATCTGGTGCTTTTTTTTCTCCACACTATGTACTAGATTAAAGAAAAAAGACACAGTTGTTATCCTTTTTACTCCCCTTGTACAAAAGGACAACTAGTGGAACTGAACTGAACACTGACAAATGAGAGACCGTGGTTAGGAGCTGATACTCCTCTAGTGAGATGAAAACAATACAGCTTTGATATCTGTCTTCACATGTGCTGTGTTGTCAGGAACTCAGGTGTTGTCTTTGATGATAACAACCTGACAAAACAGTTCTCTCTTTGCCTGTGTTTTGCAAAATATAAGTGGAGATAAAAAAAAAAAAAAAATCAAGGCATCTGAATGAAGATTGTTAGCAGTCGTGACAGCAGGGGCTGGTATTGTTTTCATCTTGTGTGTGTGTGTTTGCAAATTGTGGTTCTGTTGAAAGCTGCTGCAGCAGGAACGACCACAGAGATGGCTTTGAGAACTCTGGTGTGTCTTTATATGTCTGTGGACAGATTTTATCACCATGATAGTGCCATGTGAAAATATAGAGTCAAGAAACTTCACAGTTGTGTTCTTGGGATCAAATTAAAGGCCTGGTGCAAAGATGGGTGTGGTCTGACCCATGAGAACTGAGTACTCAGTGTATTACTAATAACTGTTAAGTACTGATGCAATATGTACCGTAAATAATTTCCTTGTCCTTGTGTAATAATGTATTTAAAGGTGTTCAGAAATGGCAGTTTGTCCTGTTTGTTGTGCCTCCTTTTACGAGTTTCCACGAGTTGCCACACAAGTTTACCCGAGTAAGGAAAACAAATTTGATTGGTCGTTATCGAGCGGGCGGGATATTCAATGTTTGGGGCTCGGTGTGTGTGTGTGTGTGTGTGTGTGTGTTGTCTCAGACGTTTGATTGATGGATGACGGATCCAATATCAGTGGTTGATGAATTGTGAGCAGCGTGACGTATAATCCGTGCGCCTGCATTATCCAATGCAAAAAAAAATACCACACACTTTCATCCAGGATTTACTCGAAAATAGAATTTTGCACAAAGTTTGGCCTACATCGTCTGATAGATGAGTTATTACACTAATTTTATGACCCAGAGTGGAATCAAATTCATTTTTCTACATGTACACCTTTAATAACTACCGAGAAGAACTCATGGGATGCTAACCAGGTAGCTCCGGCCCTGCCAACCCGTCTTATCTTTTTCCGATACCGAGTCACTGACCTCTCTGGTACCTGGGGAAAAAAATGCTGCTCAGATGACTTTTTGTAACCTCTATTATTCAATAGTTCAAACTCTTGGCAAGACTTTTAAGTTACCTAATTGCTGTAAATAGTAACATTGGCCAAAAGCTTGAAACTGGTAATACATTGCTGCTAACTCATTGCTTTAATCATGAACAGATTACTCCAAGTGTATTATCTATTAAATGTTCTATTTAAACGATTTAAACAATGGTTTGTTTATCAAAGCTGTTGACAGTTTATTTTCAATTGATTCATTTTCTAAAAAAAAAAAAGTGTGACCATGGCTCTAGTTATTAGTGAACCAGGTCAGGTGTGATAACCCGAATAACCCTGTTCATCATGTCTGATTGTTGAGCTTAGTTCCCAGGTGTGTGTAATGTTTGGCTGGGGGCAGGTGAGTGAGAGACTGATTCAGCCATTATCTTCACACCAAGCTGCAGGTAAATGAAGGTGAGCAGGAGAATTCCCGCTGTCATTTAGAGCAGCAGCAGATCTCTCTTGATTCCTTTGCCCTTCCTATCAGCTACCTCTGGCAGCAGTGAGAAGGAATGCAGTTATGGGTTTCCTCCTCTGATTGTGTGTGTGAGAGTGACTGAGGGAAGCACAGAGAGCACACTGATCTAGACAGTCTGCCTGGCAGTCAGCTCGCCTGCGTGGCCTTGAGTACCCCCCCCCCCCACCCTCTCTTCCTTCCTTCCTCCCCCCCACCTCCCTCCCTCCCTCTGCTGTAACATCCCCCTCCCTGTCACTGGCTTATATAAGACTCATATTGTAAGACCTCTTTACCTGGAAGCATTGTATGAGGAAGGGAAACCAAGAACCTGGAAGTTATGCTGTGGTTTACTCGCTGCACTTAAGAGCAAAGGTAGTATGGATATTAATAACACTGATTAAAAAAAAAAAAAAGTCAACCTCAGTGTATTAATTGTATCAGTATTGGAGTCACTCTCTGAAAGATCAACTGTATCTGACATTTCAGATTAGTTCACCTATACTGAAAAATATGAGATGACTGAACTCTGGTTGTAGTAATGAATAGTTATGGGTCAAAATAATTAGTTCAACCTAATATGAGTTGTGTTTCATAGTGAGCGAGATGTGAGATCGTTTTGGAGTCTCTGGTTGCTATGGATATGGTACGTCTTCTCTCTACGAGGTTCATAAAGTCGCAGACTATACTTTCACTTTCATCAACTTACCAACTGCTTTACAGCCGAACCGAGTCCAAATCACGGACGTAGCACCATTTTTTTTTTAACAAGCTCTCCTGCTCCGCTGTGTCTGAGGCAGGTGTGATGACGTCATCAACAATAGGACGGTAGAGCGCAAATCTGTACCATGGGCCAAATTTTCTACCATCTACGTAATACACACTAAAATATATAACATAATAACAACCTTTCTGCCAAACTACCTTCACTCAGGTCAGAGTGTGACAAACATAAACTGTCAGCTGCAGCTGCTGAAGTCATTTTGTACCAGAGTCAGTACAAAGATGACTTGTGAAGCTGCTCCCAGTACAGTACAGGGCCGGGACTGAGTTAAATACTAAATGTCATCATAGTCAGCATTGTTTTATTGTTGTGAAAAGAAACAACCAGGACTTACCTTCACATGCTTCGAAGACACAGAAAGTTCACATCACGTGTCTTTTCATGAAAGCAACAACAAAGAAGTCTCTGGAGAGTTTTAGCTCAAACAGTTCATGGCGGGTCAGCTGTTAATGTGTTGTTTGTGTTGAAAAATTCATGTAATGAGTTGAGTGAACACCCAGCAGTTTATTTTCTAGGAAATCCTGTACAATTTTATTTTTTACTGTGTAAAGACATAAATCCTCAATGATTTGAATAAAGTAACTTCACCATCCCGAGTGTGCAGCTGTCAATGCTGAAGGAAACCATGAGAGAAACACACATTAGATGTTGGACCAGGTGTTGACATATTGTTGATATTTAAGAATTTGCACTGGGATCATCCAAGGCAATAAAATGTGATTGGGACTGGGACATAGTTTGGATTACAGTCCCAACTTGGTGCATACGAGTGCAGAGGAAGTAGCACACTCAGGGACGCAGTGTGTGTGTGTTTGAAGCCAAAGTGCTGTGCTCTGACTCCTTTACCATTTGACTGTGTGACTCTCTCCCTCACTCGCCCGTGTGTGTCAGCTGTAACAAATATGTCAGGAATCCTCAGCCACCACTCCCTAAGGCCTAGGTGTCATGCCACACTGTAAACGTAGAAGATTTGTGTGTGTTTCTTTTTATTTCCTCATGTCTAGCATTATCATTCATTTTTTTGCCCCACTCAAACCCAAAACAGAAACTGGGTTTTCCGTTTGTTGCAATAATTGTTAGGAAGTAGTGTGGTAATGTGGTTTTGTGTAAATCTAAAGATGTGGTTCATCTTAATCTCTGTATTTTTCGGTCAAACATTGTTCAGGCTCGTGAGTGGAAACCTTTTAGTCACTTCATATCTCAGTCCATATCAAACACACACAGAAGGAACATGAGAGGCTGCTGACGTTTCTCTTATTACTCATGGGTGGATTGTTTGTCATTGCTGTGTAGAAGCAGCAACTGGACGCTGTTTTATCTTGCGGATGTTTCGTCACATATCTAAGATTTTTCATGCTGATTTTTAAACGTATAAAGTTTTCCCTGGGCCATCATGAGGGCAAATGCTAAGTCAGGATATGAGTAATGCTCATATGATTTAACTGCTATTATCAGACTAGACATCTCACCCACAGCTGAAGTTGGGTGTTTAAACAGTCCTCAGTAGTCCAGCGGTGTGAAGTGGAGGCTGTGTCTTGTGAGAGCAAATAATTGCAGACATGTCTTGAGCAATGCGCTAAAAATATTTTCAAGATGTCGATTAAATCCAATCACAGACCCTTATGTTGCCAGTGGACTCCTCTGCAGTCAGCACCCCAGCTTATCTAGCTAACGTGTGTCATCTCCATGTTGGACGCTCTCTTGGCTCTGGCTCTCATCTGCTTGGCAGCCAACGTTAAGTGGATGCTCTTTTGGCTGTAGCTCTTAGCTTTTTGAACCGTTTGTGCCAAAATAACACAACAGCTCTCTCTCTGGGCCCTGTGGTGTTGCTCTAGCTGCTGATAGAGTTTTATATCCTTAAAGGGACATTGTGTAACTTCTCCTGTTATCTATTCAGGAAAATGGATTATTTGGTTCAAAAGTCTGTTTTTCATTAACCAGTAATCCCCCCCATCAACAAACTGAAGTGTTCCTTTCAGCTCTGAATTTGCCGTTCATATCATTCATACCTACATGGAGCGGGTAAGCTCGGTGCTGGCTGCCATGTGTTGTCGCCATGTTTTTATGTTAAGTGGCAGCGTGACGGTAGGAAACCACGGAAACTCGACCTGAGCTGTCGGCTCAGGTCGAGGTGGCGTCTGTGAAAAGTCACCACGGTAACGCAGTGAGGAGGAATGGAGCATTACACTGATGCTGCATTCACGTGCAGTCGGGCAGATGGCCGTCGGTAACAAACCAGATGTCATTTTAGTCACAGAAGTCGAGAGAAAGCCGGAAAACATGGGTCAGGCAAACAATACCACATCGCCATGACAACATATTGTCACGTGTATTGTTTTGCCTGGTGCTGACGGACCACTTGTTTACATAGAGGCTTGTTTATGCTGTTACGTGCAGCGGCTGTCATCCGTCTGCCGTCTGCCCAATTTCACGTGAATGCAGCATGAAAAATACGATTGAGTTGCTTGCGATATACAACCGCAAAGCTAGATGGGAGTAATTCCTACACAATGTAGCTTTTAATGTCACTTAATTGACCTCCTTTGAGTTCTTTATATAGAACTGGATATTAGCACCAGATATAAGCAGCCTATTGTTGTGTTGTGCTGTATAGTCTGATGTGACGCACTAGGCTATGAGTGACTATAGCAGACCTGCTGACCCACATCCTCACTGCTCCATTACCACAGAGCCAGCCAGGGAGACATGCATGCAGGCCAGCTAGCTTCCTGCTCTGCCACTGAAAACTAATGACTTTAGCATTCTTTCACTCATCTACCAACTTACAACCAGTGTAACCTTCAAGGGCACTAAAAAAGACATACTATACAGTACAATACACTATACCGTACTTCTTTTGGCCAGAAAAACTTATGAACAGGCCAGTTTGAATGCAACAGTTCAGGCGACTATAGCTTTTCCTGGGACAGCGGCCAGAACTGGATGAACAAAGTAATTCTCCAACCTCAGCAAAACCCGCAGGATGAACGCTGATTGAAGGTCAGTTTATGATGCACGTATATAGGCTAGGTTTCTCTGTTGTTGTTGGTATTTTTCTTTTCACTTTCATTTCCTAAGAAAAACTCTCAGTTCTTCCCTCTCATAAGTCAATAGAGCAGTTTGGGGCCAGAACCCCCCCCCCCCCCCCTCTCGCTGCTGTTTGAGCACAGTGGAGAGGCAGCAAGTTTGCTCTCTCTACACACACACACACACACACACCCTTGTTTGACCATATTCCTGGGGATCTGTCATTGACATAATGCATTCCCTGGTTCTTACCCTAACCTCAGCCTTCACATAGTATTTTCCATATAGCCATAATCCCTAACCCAGGCCTTAAACCTCAATCAGCATGGTCCGTCATTTTGTAGTCCCACAAAGCTGTCGGACCCCATAAGTATAGTTGGGATCCCATGAATATAGGAACACAAACACAAACACAGACACACATTAACCACCTGTACACTACACGGACAGTTTTGGCTGCATTTAGTATATTTAGAAAGGCATTTCCTCTGTGGAACAAGCCTCTGAGGTATTTTACAGGCCAACACCTATCACTCACTGCACCCATTCAGCAGCAGCAGTCTCATTAGACCAGAGTTCCTCTGTGCTTGACCTTTTCACAACAAGGCAAGAGACGTTTTGTAATTGCAGCCATAATTACTAAAACTGAACCGAGTTACCAAGAAAACCTATAATGGGAACACATGAGTCAAACAGAGGTTTCAAATAGGGAAGATGCCACTAAACAAGCCACATGCAATAATACTGAAACAGAGCTGCTTCTAACTTCTGGTCATCAATAGGCAATCCATTAATCACCTACCTATAAAATGTTGGAAGATGAGAAGAGGTGAAAATAGCCATCATAGACTCCCATTGTCCAGGGGGACATCGTCTAATGCTTTGTTTTGTTCAATGGTCCAAATATTGAGTTTTTTCTATAATAGGACACCGAGGGTAAAATATTACCATCTAATGCCATTAAAGTGAAAGTTATTCTCAACACAACTTTAACTATTCAATGAAATTCAGCCCAGCTTTAATAGATGGCAAGATGTTTAGATGTAGATGGAGAGTTTGAGGGGAAAAAATGGAAATCAATTGTGTAGGACCATAGTGAGCATTTTTACATGTGGTTGCATATCTGAAATGTGGCAGGGCAAATCATTTTTTTATTTGTAATACTACAAGTCATAATAGATGACTACATTTTGAAACATGCATATCATTGTCGATTGGAACAACGCTTCTGCAACGCTTCTCTTTTTATTTTATTTTTTATCAAAGCACAGATTGCAGCTTTAATCACAGAACACAAAGTAACCCCTGCTGAGTTTACTTAACAAGTGTGCTGATGATGCAACCGCACAGTATTATTTAACATTAGCCAAGTGCTGGGCTATGAACTGCACTTCTCTTAAAACACACCTACCTGTATGAATGTGTTGAGAGTAGGGATGCACATGATTAACCGTTTAACCGTTAACCGATAACAAGAACTTTGACCGATTAATACTATCGGTTATTTATTTATTTTATTAGCTCCTTATGTCGTCAACTCATGGGGGCGTGTCGACACGTGCAGAGTTCACGTGCCTTCAGTCATATTTCGCAGTAAAAAGTTACACAGGAGGACTGACAGTATGTGCAGCAGCCCCCATGAAGGAAGATCAGACAATACATGTAGCTACACGGACATAGATGTGCATCACCTGTAACAACGGCGCTGGGGAAAAAAAAAAAAAAAAAAAGAGGACGTCGCTGCTCTCCAGCCTGTTCACCTGCAGCTCTCCTGCAGCTCCACAGAGGAGCTGTCAGAGGAGCTCTGCTGCTCCTTCAGCCTGGTGTTTGGCTGCACTTTGTATAAAAACTGTTCTACATTGGACGATCTGACCTCCAGAGCGCGATCAGCTGAGACAGAGCGCACTGATCAGCTGTCGCGGCGCACGTGTGTATTTAACGGCAAAAAAAAAAAAAAAATTGAAACAAAATTTTTTTTTTTTTTTTTTTGGCCGTGCGCCGCAAGATTCTTAATCTTAACGGTTAACGGTTAATAATCGGTTAACGAGCGTCGGTTATCGGTCAGAAAAAAAATTCAAAATGTGCATCCCTAGTTGAGAGCTGTGGAAAAAATGTTTTCGGTAAACGCTGCAGATGAACATGTATACAGGCCTGGAAGCCAAATGGACAGTTTTTCTGCACTGATTTTAAAGTCTCTCCCCCTCTCTGTGGTAATGGTTGGGCTCTCTGCAGCTAGATAATCAGGGAGTGATATCTGGTGTAAAATCAATACGCTATGTTTGAAAAAAGCAGTTTAAAGTGATAAATGTAAAAAAAAAAAACCTAGACTTGTCTCCTGTTTTATAGTTTTGTGTTGGTGTTCCACCACAATAATGATACTCCCAGTAGCATATCATTATCTGGTATCTTAAAGGCACAGTTGAGTGGGAAATATCCCATCATAGCAGTGTGTGTACAAGTGATTTACCCGGCCTGTGTTTCTCAGGCAGGGTGTGTTTGTGTGGTTACTGAGGGACTTTAATCCGTGCGGTTGCACAAAAGTCCCTCTGCTGCACATGCAGTCATCTGGAAGATGAGCACTGCCCCGTGTGTTGAATCAGCCTGCTGCCCGTCAGTGTAGCCTCTTGTTTTGTTTACTACAGCTGAGCAGCTCGTATCTCTTCCTGTGGTGGTTACATGGACAGATAGCTCCAAATTACTGTCTGGGGTCTTGGTGAAGTTGTTTATTTGTGTATCTCTTGGAGTGTGTGATGTGTTTTTTCTGAGCCGCTTGTGTCTAGACTGTTGGTTACAGTTGTAGCGCTCAGAGCTGACTTTTTTTTTTCTCTCTTGACACGTATACTCATATCTGTGGTTGATAAGCTGGTGGGCCTGAGAGAGGGGTCAGATTTCAGGGATGTTAGACTCCACTGGACAGCTGGGCTTTAGTTTAGAAACTGAAAAGCACGAGTGTTGCTTTGTTTTGCCTGGAACTAGTGTTTTCACTGTCTGATCCATAAGATCTGTCTGATCTCCACTAGACCAAAGCTGCAGAAGATCATCATCCTGTCCAGAATACTAGATGGCTCTTCTGATAGAGGGACTGTGGAGGGATCTCTACAAGATCATTCATTATTTGTAGCAAAGTCAAGCAAAATGGTGACAAACATTTTGAAACATTCTCTGGTTGCACCTTCTGCAATGTCAAGACCTTTCTCAGTTTCTGTATCATTGAATAGTTTTTGGAGGTAGGCAGGCAGCAGATGTTTTATCCAGGAGATGATAAACTGTTTGACAGATGAATCAATGACAAAGACTGTCTTCAGATCAGAGGGATTTATTTATATTTTGGATTGGAAATGTCAGTCCAACTTAAAAAGTAACATCGGCCATAGTAGTTTAAAGAGCAACTAACCCCTAAACCACTTTTTTCTGCTGAAAACAAATATATTTGGGTCTGAAGTAGTGTTGTTGATTGATTCTGGTCCAACTCTTGACATTTTAGTCAAAAATTTTCAATTTGGTATATTTTGTAGTAAAAATGTAAGAGTGACTGCCCTTTATGGGTTGAAACACGGCTATTACAATCAAATTTTTCAATTGGCTGCTTGAAAAAATCATAGTGGAAACACTGATTAATATCAACTCTTCACAGAGGTCTGGGAGTGTTTACACTTATTTGTTTACTGTACCTGTGGTTAGTTCTATTTGTTTTACAATGTAAATCTGATTCAATAAACATGCAAAATGTATTACACAGCAACCAATTTGTGATTGGCTGCCTGTCTGCCTCTTCCAGTGACAGTGTAATTTGACATGATCGATGTCATCCTGTTTGGAGCATTCCTGAATGTCAACAGTTGTCTGTATAACACCAGATGCTCCCTGGCTTTAACAGGTATTTTACTCCTCAGTGCAGACAGCAGTCAGTAAAACCTCCACTCCTCCATCTCCCTCCTCTCCAACTGCTGCTGCTCTCATCCACTTAACTTAAACGCTGAGTGTTTGATGTGGAGGAGAAAGGCTGGTCTGAAATCAGCCAGGACCACTTTCTCATCAGAGGTTGGCTCGGGCTGCAGCCATGTTTCGGGCCAAGGTTGATGAAGTCAGACAGATGCACCGGCAGTGAAAACTCAGCCAAGTTTTACAGCACTAAATCTCAACTTCCCTGAACAGTATATTTCAGTGCTGAACAACTGTGTCCAAGTGTGTGATTATGTGTGTGTTGGAGAGAGACCTAAACCTGCAGTGTACAGTCATGTTTTTGTTTTGGCTGTGCTTGGTGTGGAGCCAGCTGTGCCAGAGTCTCTCAGCTGTGAGTCATGTGCGAAAGGTCCACATATTAAACAGCTCACTACCAGTCAGTCCTCTGCAGCCCACTTAATGTTTAGAGGCTGCTCAACCTGCTGCACTGGAAGCAGTCACTCTGCCTGTAAGTCTCGCCCACCTCGCTCTTTCCGGCACTGTTTGTTCTCTTTGTGATTATAATATTTTTGCATACCATACCATACCATACCATACCATACCATACCATACCATACCATACCATCTTTGAGTTGAACATTCTGATGAATGGGGCAGGGGATAGGGGTATATATGACATCCTTCTGAGAGCTGGATATGAAGACCATTATTATGATAAAGGGAAAGTGGAGATTCATTGACTAAAATACAGGGTTTCCGCTACATGTAATTGATCGTGGCGCACCGCCACGGCAAAATAAAAGCCGCCACACCTTCAGAATGATGATTGTTTTTTTTTTTTTTTTAATGTTAAAACAATGTAAAGCAGGTTTTCCACTAGGGGTTGCACAGACTAGTCCCCTGCTCCACAATGACGTTTTGAGCTTGACGTCGGCTTGAAACAACAGCTGAGTGCGCTGAATGAAAAAAATACGAGCGCCGTCAAGCTGGATAGAAAGAGATCGTACCAGACAGGAAGTCGGGCACAGAAAAGGCGAGAGAATCCGGTCAATTTTCAAAATAAAATAAATGATGATTAAGTTTGCTGTCCGTCTATAAATATTTGTCAGTTGCGTCTGCACACAAGACACATCCATAGGCTACATACAGCGCTAGAGACAGACCTGTGTGTGTGGAAAACCGAGTAGCCTACAGACGGGTCGATGTTTGACCGGCGTGGAGAGAGAGAGCAGGAGAAACTGCCGCTTCCGCGGGCAGTGTGTCCGGGCTGCCGGCAATTAAAAAAAAAAAAAAAAAACTCCGCTCATATCGACAGCTTTACGTCGCGCACAACAGCAACCAACCAGGAAAAACAAAAACTGTGAGTGAACCTGTGACTGAGCAGGACTGTGATGGTGACGAGGCCTGTGTGTCGTTTTCCTCCCTAATTGTTTAATGAACAGTAGCTACAGTATTTTCTTTTGCACCTGTATACGTTACAAAAAAACAAACTGATTTACAGTTTGTTGTTTATAAAGCTGCTGTTCTGTGGACTAATTTCTGTGCGTGAGCTGTCAGTCAGTGAATACAGATTGTTGCAGAGCATTTCCCTCCTCCTGGGATTTTAGTTATGATGGGAAAAATATGAATGATGTCATCAGCGACTAGTCGACGATCCGGACCCCCCCCCCGTCGATCAGACCACCCTCGCCGCCACTCTTTAAAAAAATCCTGGAGGAAACACTGAAATAAATTATTTTCCAACAAAGTAAAGATAGATGGGCATTAGATATTTGGGGTAAACCAAAGCTGCACACTTAATGTGAAATAAAGCATGTATTTGGGCCAGAAAATTATGTTTTGTATAATTTGTCTGAAAAGAAATGGTATACTTGGTCTTCATATCGTGATTGGCAGATATGTAGGCAATGGCATAGCAGAAGAGGATAGCATTTGTACTTTGTGTGATCTCAAAGATGTGGAGACCGGAATGCATTTTGTTGTGGTACTGTCCATGACTCTGTCATAGAGTAAGGTAGACCCAAAAAATTAATTTGTGTGGTTGGATCACGTGGAGAAGCTGAAGCATTGTTTTCAGTTATATATGTATTTTCTTCGTATCATGAAAAGGCCTGGGCAATGAGAAGAAGAGCTTTACAGATGTGTGTTGTTAGTAGTCTTAAGTTGTTTATGTATGTGTCGTGTGTAGCCTACATTTATGTGGCGGGTAATGCCAACAGGAAGGATTGTCTAGTTTCTGATGTTCTTTGTAGGCTATGTCTTGTAATCCCATATGGGATGGGCCACAATGTTGGCACGACATGAAAATAAAATATTCATTCATTCATTCATTCATTCATTCATTCATTCATCATACCCTACCGTAACGCAACGTAACATACGTTGCTGCTGGATATCGAAGCAGTCAAAGATGATTATTGCAGATGTGTTGTTTCAAGATTTCACAGAGCAGCAGCCATTGTTAATGCAGGGTTGGGTTGGCGTGAACTGAAAAGAGGTTTCAAACTAAATATATACTGTGTGAATTATGCTTTTGTGCTGGTATGTATATAATCACTGAGAGCAAATTGCTTTGTGGTTGTCTCTGGGATATCTATCTTCATGTCAGTAATGCTTTAACTGAACTTCAAATTTGTCACAAACATTTCACTAGGACCAGAATGTACTGGTTAGATTTACGGTTCACGGTAACCTCACAAGATGTCTAAGGTCAAGGTCAGTGTGACATGAGAAAACATTTTTCAACTATAACTCAAGTCTTCGCCCAGGAGTGATGACAACATTTAACACCAATGTGTATTGTTTTCTATAAGTCTTGATAAACAGTGATGTAACCTGAAACTAGACCGAATGGTGCAGGTGGTAATTCTAGTTTCACCATTGTGATGTTAAAGTGAAGGTTACCTGAAGCTCCTGGCCTATCTACATGACTTTATGCATTTTGTGACTGTCGCATGATTGGCTGATTTCAAAATTACACGAATAAGCAAATGTGCAGGTATACGGCATATTAGGAGTCATTGGAGTGGATTTTCAGCCCGACCCACCTCAATCCCATCACAGAATCTTCCGTCCACTTGCCTTCCTAGAAGAATGACTCCTCATGTGCTGTTTCTTTAATCAAAGGACTCCAAACACCATTGTTGGCAAATTACATTTGCTTTTTTTTTGTGTGCAAATGTTCTAATTGGTTGAGAATTTGATTGATTCACATGGCACCTGCTCCTGTTGTTGACTTTTCCCATCCTGTCAAAGTCATGGGATTAAAAGTGAAACTGATTCCAATCACAGAAATCCCAGTACATGTGTTGATATGTTTGCCATATATCATAATGGTATAGCATAGTGTGTCATAGTTTTCTACTTGTGCTCTATTACAATGATGTAAGTATCTCAAATCGAGCTAATAATATAGTTAAAGACAGTTGAAGTACTAAAAAATAACCACTGTGGAAAAACATTATATACATTATATGACCAATCCAAATTTAATAATGTTATAGTTTTATTAAAATATTAGATTCACACATCACATTGAAGATGAGAGTTGTGGTGTTAATTATGGCAGCTTTTCAGTTATTTTCAATTTTTTAGTTACTCTTCAGTTTTCCCTTTTTTTTGTTACTGTTTGTCAGAGCAGAGAAAGTAGCAGGATGAAGTTTTTAGTTGAAAGCCATTGTGAATATTACTCACACATTGTTCAGTACAATATCAATTTGATGTTTTGTTAACTTATCTGTGTTATTGTTTTCCTCCACCCCCTTCTTTCTCCACCTAAACTTCCTCATCTTATCTCTCCTGTCCCACGGCCTTCCTCTCTCTGCCTCTCCTTTCTTCTTACTCTTCCTTGTTTTCCCCTTGTTTGACTTCCTCTCTTTCTTACCCCATTCTTCCGCCGCCATCTTTTATTTTCCTCTGGATTTCCTCCTTCGGCCCGACTCGAGCAGAGGTGGTCGTGGAGTACGAGTATGAGGCTCACCACGAGGACGAGCTGACCCTGCGGCTGGGCGACATCATCAAGAACGTGCGGCATATAGAGGAGGATGGCTGGATGGAGGGAGACCTCAACGGCAAACGAGGACTCTTCCCCGACAACTTTGTCAAGGTGAGAAGCAGATGTTCACTTTCACTGTCATGTCACGTGGATCCTACCAAATACTGAGTTGTAACAGAACTCGCTTGTTTCGCTACAGGAAGCTGACCTGAGCATTTAAAGGGGTAGTTCAACATTTTGGCAAATTTGCCTATTGCCATAATCCCTATGTATATATGTATATATGTATATATGTATATATATAGATCGATCGTCGGGGGGGGGGGGGGCGCACCGCGCCGTGCCGTATTAACTTTCGCTTTCAACACGCGCTGCTGTTATGCATGCGCGCTTCTCTGTGGTGTGTATGTGTGTGAGAGGATGCGGCCATCGTCCGACGGGGGGGGGGGGGCGGCGGCGAATATCGCTACTTTTTTTTTTTTTTTTTAAGACGTTAGTTTAGGTGGCAGCTCTTTGTTGTTAAGGCGGCTGCCTTAACAGGAAAGCGCTGCGGGAAACCCTGATATATATATACATATTAGGGCTGTCAGAACGAACTTCGCTATTCGAATACAATTCGAATGTTAGTTAAAATGAGAACATTCGAAGGTGGAAACGAGGCAAATTAACGTAGTGCGTCGTGACGTTCAGAGTAGTACAGATGTTGATAAAACAAAATGCAGTTGTTGTGCACAAGGTAAAGCTGCAGCTTCAAATATACGAGAGTTTTTTTAATTGCCCATTCATTCGGCTGCCACGGTGTGCGTATGTCCCCACACTACACGCACACTTTTTTTTTTTTTTTTTTCTTTTTAATTGATAGATCCGCGGACCACTTGTGTGCTGATCACGGATCAGCTGTGATCTGTTGCACCACTTCTCTGTGCCCTAACGCCGCAGCCCCCGCGAGGAGGGGGGGAGAGCGCCGCCCCCGCCTGTGAAGCCGGGTTTCCACCGAATCAACGATCCTTTTTTTTTTTTTTTTTACCGCAACATATGGTTCACGTCAAGATAACTTATGTATTTGTCCATAGTTCTCTGTTTAACACTTAAAGAGACTTTTGGTTAAGTAACCATGGACAGCTCCTATGCAGGGTTGTTCTGCTGTGTCGTTGTCGCCACCGTCATCGCTTCCCCCACCCCCCCACCCCCATAATGATCTTAAAAAAAATAAAAAAAACACATTAAAAATTCGAATATTATTCGAATTTTTAACATAAGATGGGTTAGAAATTCGAACCTGATTTGGGGGGAAGATTGACAGCCCTAATACATATATATATATATATATATATATATATATATATAGCAGAGCAGAGTGACTGACAGACCTGTGTTTCGCACTAAACACTCTATATAAGTGATTGCTGTTGGAAGATAACACTATTTAAGACTTATATTAACACAAACATTCCACTTACTTCTGCTTTAATATAAACTTCAACCTCAAAGCTTTCTAACTGCACACTGTCCTGACCTGTCCCTGAACATCACACATGGAGCTGCTTGTGTGACTGGATATGGAGTTTTATGAATATTATATAGGTTATGATTTAAGTGGTCAAATAATAAAATATAGTTAATATCGTAATAATAGTGTAGTAGCAGGAATGACCAATTCACCAAATATTGTGTTGGTGATAATGTACCGGGAACGAGTTACTGCTTGTGTCTGTTGATTTAAAAAAGTTGAAATATTTCCATGTAAGACCCATTCCGGCCTGGGTCACAATAGAAATCCAAGGAATGTTGTTTGGTGTTTTTATTGTTCTCAAATGTAAAAACGGGTCACATTGGACCCTCAGCATTATTTAAGGTGTAAATAATCTGCTACAAATGTTTGTTTAGAGCCCTGTATGGGCAATGTTCAGCTTTTTATACTGAGGGAAATTTAGGTTCTCAGGAAAAAAAAGGTTGTGCAAACCTTAGTAAATCTGGACCCTAGTCTCATGCTAAAATTGACTGTAAATTCACCTTTAAAGTAGTCTTTTTTTTGCCTTTTTTGGCCTTGCATGCCCCCGGACCACCCTAGGGGGTCGGTATCTTGTCACCTTTTTTACCCTGATGAGTTTGCACCCCTGCATTTAAGTTGTACTTGGCAGCATCAGACTTCAGCAGTCTGCACAAGCATCAGATGTGGTCCACTCACAGATTTCCCCAGACATGCCTACATCAAGCAGCCACAGCTGATACATGCTGCTGGCTCATTTGAGCTGATGGTGAATGCCAATTGTTGGCTTTTCCATGACTGACAAACACTGCTGCTAATCACTGGAAGAGGGTCTTTAGAGTTGGTGTAACTGTAAAATCACTACAAACCAATACAGTGAGACTGTGTATGTGTACAGTATTCGTTGTCTGGCTGAGTTGCATGAAGGGTGTGAGATGATTGATCGTTAAAAGTAAAGTCAGATGTTTTACTGCAAGCTTTATTGGTATCACAAGGACAATTTGAAAGTAGGCCTTAATCTGCCCTGTGTTTTCCCCGTTGATAGCATGAGCTGCTGCTATTTGATACTTGTGAGGATTAAAGAATGTTCTGCCAGTGGCCGTTGAGGGAAATTAGATTTAAGAATCTTACTGAACCACATGATTTTACTTCCAGTTTCAGTGGCTGATAAAATTACCAATAGTCTATATATTGTCATCAATAGAGGATTTTTTAATTCGACACAAAGAGGACCACACACACATAAAGTCGGGCGACATTTCCACTTCATTAGATTATTTCGCATTCTGTTTTTGCATTATGTGGAAATTATAACAAAACAGTATGACATAACATTTACTGTACATACAATTTTGTGTCAGAAATTCACTGTTTTCATGTAATATTTAATTTCAGCTTGAAGTGCACCATGGCCAATAGGCTCCTCTGTGCTCTGTTAAATAATACACAACTTGACAGTTTTTCCGTTGTACTGTTACAGTAGAAGCAAATAAGAGCCCTTCCATTACGAAATCCACAGTGTAACTTCTCCTGCAATGCTCAGCACAGTTGAAGCCCCTCCCTCATGTTGATGACACTATGATTTGATGAGTCCTAGCAGATCTACTAGCATGACATGTATTAAAATGGATTGAATTCATGTTAATCAAGTGAGAAATATGACTTCATTGCTTACCATCAGGGCTAAAATGCTACTAGTTAACATCCTATTAATTGAAATTAATGAACTAAGTGAAACTAATGATTCCAGGCAGCTGATTACACAGCAGACCAGTAGGATCTGTGTAGAGGTGAGTCGAGTCATCTCTTGTTATGTCTTGGTAGAGCACTGGAGGCACCTGGCTGCTCTGCTGTGAAACAGGACATTTCCACAGCTAATGCAGTGTGAGATGAGCCACTCCAGTGCTTCTGGCCTCCTCTCCTCTCCCCTCTCATCTTTCCTGTTCTCCCTATCCAGTAATCCTGCGTAGTGAGATAGGTAATCAGCTGAACAGTCTGGCCCAGTCACTGAGCTTGGATAGTTAATCCTCTAAGGAGCCTGCTGGCTGTTGAACTTTGCTCCCGAGAACGTTACAGTCAGCTGAGATGTTGCATTTCTTCTTCCTGCTGCCTTTAACCGGTGTTGCAGCTGAGTGATCGGGGGGACATGAAACATGTCTTGGATTCGAAAGAATTCAAAGGTGCGTTGCCGTCGTCAGTGTGGATTAATTGACACAGTTTATGATGTAATATTAGAAGATTGTAATCAGTGGCCATAAAGATAGAAATGTCTGTTTATATGTTTGGTGCTACTGTATGAGTATGAGTCATAGGGTTTTGATATGAGGTGTGTTGTACGGTTGGAAACAGGGTTGTGCTGACTGTAATTTATAAAAATACAAGTATTTATGTAAAGCACTTGGACAAAGATGGAAGGGTGCATTGAGTTAACCAAAGTCAAAGTCAGAATCACTGTATTCTGTCGTCTCCTCTTCTCTCCGTCTTTCTTTTACCTTCTCTTTCCTCAACTTCACTCTCATGTGGTGCATCTTTCACACTAGAGTGACGTTATCCATGCATTCTCGCTTGTATCTAAACAAATGGACATGCTGTTGCACTGATGCATGACACAGACAGATAGACATGTCCATGTAGATAGCTATGTATGTCTCTGCAGAGTCGTAAAGGCTCATTGTGTTGTGGAGCTGATGAGCAGAACTGAAATTTAATTGGCATTTTGGATTTGGTTTTAATTTGGGGCTGAGTGTTTGTCGCTGCCCCTACACTGTTCCTAAAGTGGCATATGGCATTGTTTTAGGGGGTGTGGGTTTGTGTTTGTGTGTTTGTTTCTCCTGGTGTGGAACCACTTTTCAAAATGAAGGAATATCTGATTTAAGAATCCAGTAAACAGGGCAGCTAAGTATGTCTGAATGAACAGAGGAGAGTGGCATTGTTCAAAGAAGACACAGAAATGTCTTGCTTTTTATCATCTTCCTTCTGTTTGGGTTCAAATGTGCTTGGGAGTCAGGGATGGATACTGGGCCTCGGTATTAAACAAGTCCATCGTTAGTGCTGCTGTCATCGGTAGTGGAGTAGTCACGTTATGTTATCTTGCACGTTCACTCCATGTGGTCAAATATCCGCCTATGTGTGATATATTTCAGCTGCTCTCCCAGAAAACGAGACACCTCTCTCAGCAGCTCACTCTGACCGCCTGCTCTGTCTGTCAGCAACAGGCAGAGGGGCCGAGCTGTTATTTACACACACACACACACACACACACACACACACACACACACACACACACACACACACACACACACACACACACACACCATCACTGATATATATATACCTGTTTTTGCAGCAACTGTTCTGCCTTGTTCTGTACCCTCAGGAAGACGGCCTCACACTGGTCACGGTCTAGCTGAGTTAGAGTCCAGAACCTTGGGTCCAGTACCGTGCACTCCAGCATAGGGTTGGGCGGTATGACCAAAATCTTATATCACGGTATGAGTAATTTCATATCACGGTAACGGTATATATCACGGTATGTTTTTTTCCCCCTGTAAATTCAATTAATGGCTTAAAATAACCATACTGTCGCATTTGATCATTTTCCTCTTTTATTTTTTAACTTGGATTTCTACAGGAAAAATGCCAGAGCAGTCTGGCTCAAGTTAGTGCAATTATATAGGCTATGTATATATATATATAAAAAAAGAAATCACAGAATCACAAATTAGCATTTTACAAAAATGCCTACGGTCTGTGCTGTCTATGGCTGTTCAAACAGGTCAAACCGGGAAAATCAAAGAAGTTACTTTAGAGTTCCTAAGTAACTTAACCTTACAGTCTATGGTAGTAGCCTACACAAAGGGCTCAAATGTCAACAACTGACGGAAAAACGGTGTGTGGGAGGGACGGAAGTGACCATAATAAACAAAGAGTGTCCTAGCCTGTCCTACAGTAAAAATGGCACATAGAAAGAGGAGTAAAGCAATATGTTAAGCAGCAATATATATTTAAGCATCAAAGATGTTCAATCAAACCCACATAGTTTGAAATAACGTTTAAAACACACACAGCCAGTGTCACAACTAAGCATAAAAAGCCTGCTAGCTTAATGCTAACGTATAATGTAAAACACCATAGACGGGGTAACAGAAATTAGCATCGCTTATAACTTGACTTACTCCTCTTCTGAAAAACTCTGACAAGTCAAACTTTAGGATGTGTTAGAGGTCTAATTCATCTGTCTAAACATCAGAACTATGACACATGAAACGGTAAACACAGCTGATCGATCGAAAAAAATTACGGCTGGAGTGAATTACTTTCACTTTTCACTTTTTCGTCTTGTTGGGCGGGTCGGGCTGCCTCCGTTTCCTCGTGACTCCCACTCATGGATGTATTATATTATGCTCCCACCTCTGCTTTCACTCTCCGCCTCAGCCATGATTGTTATCACTCCGGTAACCGGTAAAGCTGTTTCTTCTTCGTCGTGCTGATGCAACCACGCCAAGCAGTCTGCTGCAGTGCCGGCTCCCCCGTGTGTCGAGGCGGTGTAACTACAGTGACTCAGAGAGATGCCGCAGACATCTGCTCTTTCTCCGGTATAAACGGTATTGCAAAATCTCTACCGGTAGACATTTTATACCGTCACACGGTATAATACCGTCATACCGCCCAACCCTACTCCAGCAGATAGTTGTAGGCATCCCCACTGTATCTGTTTGCAATATTCGTGAGGATTGCAGTCTTTGTGTTGCCACGGTGGTGGAATGAGAGACACTGTGCGACTCTTCTCCTCACACAACACTGTGGCGGCTGTCTTCAAAGGATGCAGCAGCTTCACCAGGTCTTCAGCATCTCTGACATCGCAGCTGTCAAGTGTATCAATGCTTCAGGCGTTTTTGTGTTATCTCTGGGCTGGTGAGAGCTGCTGCTATGGCAGCTTGCTGCTCGAGGTAACGAGCCAGCATATCCAACGTGCTGTTCCATCGCGTCATAACGTCCATGGTTAACTTGTGTGATGGCAGTTGTAGCTTTTTCTGCTTGGACATTAACACCGCGGAAGATTTATAGTGTGCGCAAAACACTTAATGTGCGGCTTCAATCCCGCCTCGCGCACGGCCACGTCCATATTACGTGCATTGTCAGTAGGTTTTTAAAGCTCCCAGTCAGTAACAGCTGTCTGTAGCTCAGCTATGTTTGCCCCTGTGTGGGACTCGAAAAGTGGGCGTGTCTATAGTACAACATTTTCCATTTCCCAGTCATTGTTGATTGTGTGGGCTGTAATTGTGATGTAGCTTTGCATACCTCTCGATGTCCAACCGTCTGTTGTTATGGCGATGCTTTCTGCATCTGTCGGGATCTGTACAACCTTGCTCTTGGACTCTTCATAGAGGTTCGGGATCAAAGTGCGGGTAAAATGCGTGCGTGATGGGATGTTGTACTTCGGTTCTAGCGTGTGGATGAGTCACCAAAATCCTTGATTTTCTACCACAGAAAATGGCCTCATATCTGCTGCGATGAAAACACCCATGTCTCTTGTTATTGTTGTGGCTCTGGCGCTTGACTGTGGAAGTTGGGGTCCGAATGCGTTTGTCAGCGTTGTCTGGCCTGTTGGTGTTTTCTTCACAGTGATTTGAGTACCGAGCTGTGGTGGTGCTGTATATGTCTCTGCATCGTGCTCGTATTAGCCGCGGTGTACGGCATTATTTTCATACAATGCTTGCATATTGTCCGTGTCTTATCAGTCACTCTACTGCCATTTATCATTTCCACCCCAAAATGCTGCCAAACGAACGATTTAAAAGTGGCGGGGGCATCTTCAGTGGTCATATCGGTATTTTCCGACGTCATTCTGGCTGCTTGCTGCTTCCCCTCCTTCTCCTCCTCTTCTTCTTTTCCTTCTCCTTCTTTAGGTTCTGGCAGGCTAGACGTAGCAAAGGTGCATTACAGTACTGCCCCCACAGGTCACAAGTAGAAGCAGAGCCAGTCAAAATTCTCTGGTAGAAGCAGAGCCAGTCTTCTCCGGTAGAAGTTTGTATAGCTCAAAAATCTCGCGAGACAGATTTTTAACGCGACAAGGAATATCGTCGAGTTTAATCTCGCTAGATCTCGTGGCACGAGATCTCGTCACACCCCTAGAACTTAAACATTAGTGCTCTCAGGCAAGTTTTTACAATGGCCCTCATGTTTTTTCTATTCCTTAGCAGCTTTGTAGATGATGGACGTCACAGATAATGATACACCAGCACTGAACCTGGAAATGTGTGTTTTGTGTCTGCGTCGAGTTGTGACTCAGAGAATCCACCATTTGACACAAATTGCAGCGATCAAGCAGCGATGGTTTTAAAGTAGCATGATTGTCTCCACGAGTATCCAACAGCTCCGGCTCTAGCTGCTGAAAAACAATTCCTAACCCACTGATATTTTTAGAGAGCCCCTCTCCTGTCGCCAGTGAAGCATGCTCCTTCACAGACACACACTCTGGATCTAAATTGACCAATACTGGATTTGTTAAAAGGAGTCAGCTGGGTTTTTGAGACAAACTCAGACCACACACCAACATGGCACTCTCTAAAATGTCTTTGACCAGTAATTCCTCTTTATCTGCCGACATAAACAAATATAGCTTTATCTGCAATAACCCAATATAAACTGGTTTGAGTTTGATGAAGGACAAGCTTTACTGAAGACTTCAAATACTAACTTCCCTTTATTTATTAGGGTCCGGGCAGCGCAGCTGCCAGGACACTATTGTATTCCTAGGAATTCTTCTTCTTCTTCTTTCTTTCTTTCTTCTTCTTCCAAGGAAGTCATACTTCCCATGGGCGAAAACTCACCAAACTTTGCACAAAGGTTCAGTCCCATGCCAGATTCACTCAACTCCAAGGACATGTGCCCCCCCCTCCCAGGGGGGGCACAATAAGCGTTTAAATTTAAAAATTTTAAAAATTCCTACCAAACCAACGGTAGATGCTACAGTGTTGAAACTTCACCACAATGTCGCCTCAATACTGCTGAAACTTTTGTCAACTTAAACTTATTACAAATTATGAAGTCCATCACTCTGTTTTTTTCAATAACTGTAAAACTTTTAAAATGTATCTCCTCCCACAATTTTTGCTCAATTGACACCAAACTTGCTACAGAGCATCTCCAGACCGTCCTCCACAAAACTTGTTTCTCGGATTTTTGATTAAGCAAAAATTGAGCCTACAGTGCATGAAAACGTTTGACTGTAAACAGTACTATAAACATATACCATCAAATTCTTGCTAAATACATTTTCAAACTTCCTGAAAAAAAATGAGAATATTCTGGAGTCATGGTTGATGAAGTTTGGCAAATATCAGAATTTTAATTCAAAAACTGAATTTTCTAGAACATTTTGAATTCTGCTCTCATGGGAACAACTGCAGTCAATGTGAGACTGGAATTTATAAACATCATATTTTCTCTTATGAAGCAAAACACTTATCATTAAAAACAAATCACCAACATTTCCATGCTGTCAAGATGCAATTTATGTATTATCAGATTTTTGTTTAGATGACTGAATTATTGACATTTTGACCATTTCATCACAACAGCTGCCCGGGCACTGGCTCACCTGAGTGGATAAATGAAGCTACACAGCAGGTTTCACTACCAGCTAATTAGCTCAGTGAGTTAGGAGCTGGTTCTCGGTGTCAGAGATTGTGAGTTCGAGACCCAGCGAGGGAGAAGATGATGATGATGACAGTTTGAAATGGCAGATGTCCTCAAGCTATTTTGCTGTCTAAATGCAATTTATGTATTAACAGATTTTTGTTTAGATAACAGAAATCTGCGTCCACAACAGCTGCCCGGACACTGACTCCCTGAGTCTATTTGAGAAGACACACACCATGTCTCACTTCCAGATAATTAGCTCACTGAGTTAAGCGCTGGTTCTTGGTGTCAGAGGTTGTGAGTTCAAGACCCAGCCAGGATGATGATGATGACAAATCAAAATGTCAAATGTCCTCAACACGAAACACAAGACAATTGTCCTAATGGTGGCATCACAGCAAGCTTCTAAATTTAAAAATCCAAATAGCTTGGACTGGACCATCTGCGAAGGCTCCTAACATCTTAAGCCTAGGTTATACTTTCGCCTGGCTCCGTTGGCAGTTGGCGCGCGCACCTCGGCAGAGCGCACAGGCGTTTATACTTGCCGCATTCACCGTTGCAATATTCGTAGCAAAGACAGGGGGCGGTAGATAAAAAAATACAATAGGAAGTAGCAGAAGCAACTAAAAACAGAGAAGAAGTAAGCAGGATTTCTCCTATAGCTCTACTATTTACCTTAATTAAAAAGCTCCGGTGTAATTGTGATAGTTAACTACATGATTTGAAAACCAACCGTCCTTGCAACATCAGTGTAGTAGTTATATAACGTTATCGATCGCTCCATGTATTGATTTTTCGCCGGCTTGTTGTAAACAGATGCACATGGAGGAGAGGAGGGACCGGATTTGCATAGTTCCTCGAGTTCTGGGTCATTTGATGGTGTTTATAACTTAATTACGAGTTGTACAAATGCTAGAGCGTACCAGCTCAGCCAGTCTTCCCTCAAATTCATCCATTTTGAACCGAGCGACACTCGCGCGGCGCGCGCCAAGTTTCAAAATCCTGGAGGTGCGCGACAGCGCGACGCGCCAGCGCGCGACGCCGTCGCGAGGTGCGCGTTTACGTCATTTGTGGCGCGCGAGCCTCGCGCACTCGCGACTGCGTCGAGCATAAACCAGGCTTTAGGCTCATAGTAGATGTTTGACAAATACATATCATTATTTTACCTCAAAAACTGATTTTTCTTTTTCTGCCTACAAGACAGTGAATGGCTTACTCAATTTGTGAAGCCACTGTTGAACTGCCACTTGTCAATTAGCTCAGTGCGATAGACAACAGTCTTTGGTTCCCGAGGTTGTGGGTTCAATCCTCAACTGATGCAAATTGGACACTATAAGGACAACTGTCTTGTCTTCCTATTCTCCTGTTTGTTGCTCAGAATTGCCTAAATATGCCCAAAAGTAGCCCGGACCCGACCCATCGCTGCGCAGCAGCTATAATTTATTTTTTTTTTTTTTTTAACATATCCTGTTGGTGATTGTTTAGATAGATAAATAGAGCTGAGAAAAAACAAACCTACTGATTGGTATATTTACAGTAAAGTGCACACACAGCGTTTCTTAGAGGTCAGTTAGAAAAGTTCACCACCTCAGGCCGTAGACTGTCAAACACAAGAAGAAACTTTGTCTTTGTTTGCTGAGCATGCTGGGAACCCCCCCCCACATTTTGCATCCTCAGTTTATTTGCAGTCTAATTAACACCCAAGATGTGTGGCTACAGTAAGTGGAAAATAGTTTGTAGGTGTGTGTGTGTGTGTGTGTGTGTGTGTTAGTGTGTACGTATACAGTGGTGATGTGTGGTCACACTCCTCAGCGTTGTCAGTGAACAGCACTCTGAGCTGAGAATGGGGAAGTAACACATGTGTATTTGTTTATTGTCTTCTCACATTGGACAGTTTTGTGCAGCAGAGCTGTGGATCTGAACCTGAGGCTGTGAACTTCATGTATTGTGTCACTACACACACACACACACACACCCAGCTAGACTTCCTCTCCAGTGAAATTGCAAAGTCAGCGTGTGTGAACTAGGAAGTGGATGGTCAACTGGATCATTGTTTAGCTCCGCACACACACACACACATACACTTGTAATGTCATTTCCACAGCTGGAAACCACTGAGTTCCAGTCCGATCTCTTCTGGTCTATTTGAGTAATAGAAAGTCATTTCTTTATATAACAGGTTCATTTGAAGATTTAAGGTGGATATAGTGATTTTTCTGGGTTGAAGAGCTACTTTAAACTTCAGTCTCCACTGAGAGACCTGGATTGTTGGAAAGGTCACACAATGTTTTTTCAGGTATCTAATGAAGAGATAGCAGAATGACTGCCACTTATTGTCTTATCTGAACTATTTGGACTTAACTGCAGCGAGTTACGGCGGTCTGAAGTGAAGTCTAAGGTCTGAGGAGACGGTCCAGCTGCAGAGAGCAGGGCTGCACCACCCTCCTGTCCTCCTGTCCTCCTGATCACAGCCGTATATCACTGGTGGACTTCATGTGACAGGTTTTCTTTGACAGTCCAGATTTCCAAACCAATAAATACTGTCATGTGAGTCAGCTGTAAAATCCTTTCTGACATCATTGTTCAGAGTTAGTTGATTAGTTTATTACCGGTATAGAGAGCCTAAGCGGAAGCAGGAAATAACGGTCACCATGGGACCTCAACTCGGAAAAAGTCTCCATGTAAGTGAACGGGAGTCAAAGTTTTATTTCGTGATCCGACTGAATTCTGCCATGAGAAAAAAATATGACCTCTACCTGTTTAAAACACCACGTTTCAAGAAGAGAAATCAGCAGTTCCGCTTAGGCTCTCTATTCTCTGACTTTGATTCTTAATCATGCTGCTTTTGCGCCAATTTTCATCACATCACATCACAGTACATGTTTTAGTTTTCACCAGCATTAACTTTGGTCCCAGCATGCACTGTGCTTATTGGCTCACTGATTCTGATAAGATTTATTCACAGACATCGTCAGCTAATGAAAGGTTATTAGAGAAAGAAAACAGTCAATCAGATCAAACAGATAATAATATTATACAAGTCCCATGGGCACTTAAACACATTGACATGAATCATTGGTCATTCATGTGTCAGTAATGTCACATACATATTCAGATTGTCTCAGAGGTAGAGGCTTCAGGAAACCTGCACTTCTAGTTAATTGGACCCAAAGTTACCTGTAGGTTTGAATGTGTGTGCGTGGCGTGTCCATATACATCTGTACACTTGTCATCTATTACACCGGCAGTATTTAGTGAAGGTGTGTTGTGGACTTTGTGCTGTTGTCAGGGAGTTTCCCAGGCTGGGAGAATGTGGTAGCTGTTTTACGGCCTCGCTGTGTGATGTAATTGGGATCATTAGCAATAGCTGGATTTAGCATGAGTGGGCTGTAACTAGCACAATGCTGCATTGAGCACCGGTGGTGGTTGCCATAGTTCTGGTTTATTTTGTGACTTTGTGTGGCTCACAAGAATCCTGTTCACACACTGTTCACTTCCCCTATCTTGTGTGAAAACGATGCATCTTGATCGTTTCCCCTTTCTGTCCAAACAACGACTTGGTGATTCTCCTCCTCCAGTAGAATGGGGTCTCAGGTGGCTGCCTCCTGTCGGAATGTGTATTTTTGTGAGCATATCTGTCACATCACATGTAGATGTTGGAGATATGTTGTTGTCATTGTGACACAAAGTTTCTCAGTTTCTCTGACCACATCCAGAGGCGGTTTGTTGACCACACTGTGTGTTTGGCTGCAGTCCCAAAGGGAACAATGGGGTTTTTGGGGTTAGATTTTGCTGATCCAGTTACAATCCACTGACACAGAGTTCACATCCTCCCTCACTTACTGAATGAAATTCAGGATTATAGGTTGACATCAGAAAATGCTGTTTATGGTCAGTGGTCAGAAGTAAACCTGATAACACCAACAAAACACTAAGACACCTTTTTAAATTGTGTCTTCTAAAAATAAAACAATATGAAATGAAAATAAAAATGAAAAATGCTGATGAATTGACTCAGTAGTTGACAATAAAACAATGAAATAATGTTATTTCAAGTTAAAATTTTGCATTTTCATTAGGATACATGGTCATCCAGTGGCAGAGCTTGTGAAGAAATAAAAGGATAAACACATAACAGCAGGTTTCTTTGCAGTTTTACACAAAATACAAAAGTTATTTGAAGAGTTGACTAAAGTCAACTTTTCTTTTGTTTGAGCGAAAGGTAAAGATGGGTTTCCAGCTTTATCTCATTGTTTGGAAAAATCTTTTTTTTTTTCATTTCCAAATCCAGATCTTTATTGTATTGCATATGGCAATAACTGTATTAATTGTCATTGACAAACTTATTGAATAAATAGTATAGGCTAAGCAGTAGACTCCAAATGTGAAATGTTGTTTTCCATCTTGTAGTTAGAATGACTGTGATAATGAAGTATGCTGTTGTGAAGACAGAGTGAGAAAATGCTCACTGCTTAATATTTGTTGTGTGTTTTAGGAATTGAAGAAGGATTCCAAAGAGGTCAAGGAAACCAAGAATGAGGCCAAGGAAGAGACCTTCCAGCCTCAGAGGAGAGAAAAGAGCGCCGGGAACGTGGCCAACCTGGTCCAGAGGATGAGCACCATCGGCATCCCCACCGGTGGTTTCCAGCCTCAGCCGCCCGCAGCTGCAAGGAGTAAGATTTAGTAGTTTGAAGTGTGTGTGTGTGTTCAGATGTCTGTTCGTACTAACACTACTGAAATACAATGACTCAGTGCCCAGTCCACATACACACCTGTTTATTGCAATAGTTTAAATGCACTTACATGGTGTCACCCTCTAGAGATTCTGTACCATCCATCAGCATAAGATAGATATAGACATAGATGTAGAGCCTTATCACTGCTTTCAGAAAATATCTGTTATTCTCAAGGACAACTCAGGAAGTCTTACAAAGACTGAAAGAATGAGGCAGTTTGACATCAGGCAGATGATTGGTGGGATGTTGGTAGATGCTAATTAGGGCCACGGGCAATCGCACCGGGCACTGATCCCTACAGCTATGAAATAGCTGCAGGGATCAGTGCCCGGGCGAAGCCCGGGCACTACTGTTATTGTGTGGATTTTTTCTTCTTATTATTAGTGTGAATGCAAAAGGCATTCACACTATTGTTATTCGGTTCGGCCATTTTCTTTATTAGTGTGACTGCTGAAGCAGTCACACTATTGTTCTTCTGTTTGGCCATTTTCTTCCGCCTTTTTACGGTCTTCTTCTAGTCCTTCATACTTTGTGCTATTTCAACAATTCATATATCAAAACGTGCAGCTTTTTTTGAACTTTATCGGCATTACTTTTCTCTTTTTAACTCTTTATACTTTTTAAAATATTTAACTTTTTCTGATTTTTTTCAGCTTTATAATGTGGGTGTATTGCGTCTAACGAGCAGAGCCAGAGTGGTGTCAGAGTGGAGAGAGGCAAAAAAACATTCTAGAGTTTTTCTGGCTAAACTGTCAGCACGGCCACAAATTAAACTCTAGACAAATTATTTTCTCCAGTTTTGTAGCCACACTTGTCTTCTGGCTAAAATTCTGGTCAAAAATGCAAAGAGACTTAGATAATAATTTAAAATATTTTTTAAATGCAGCCAGGGAGCTCTCTGCTCTCATTCAGCTCAATGTATTTTTTTCACAGCAGCAGGAGAAGGAGCTCAACTTTGTAACTTGCTGTTAGGTGCTTTTTAATTCATTTTAATTCACCAAAAAATAGTCACAGGTCACAAAAAAGTCCTCTTCTTACTTGGTGTGGCTAATTTATACTAATTTCTCTTTATTTTAAGAATCATTGAAAAATCTCACATTCATCAAAGTCTCAACCTCTCTTCACCACAACTGCACTGTAGTATAGGGGTTAGGGTGGCCGTTTGCCAACCCTAAGGTCACTGGTTCGAATCCAAGGGAAGAACTCTTGTTATGTTATGTTGAATTCTGCTCTCCTCCACCGCCTTCAATTGGTTACAGGTGTTTGTTATCTCCTTGATTACTCATACCAGTTTGCAGCACATCATCACATTACAATGAATGACAACAGTCTTGAAAGCAGTGTGCTCTCTGTAGCTGAGTGGCAGAGTAAAGGCTTAATGATCATAAGGTCATGGGTTCGATTCCTGCCTCAGTCATTTCACATCATTGCTTGACTTTTGATTCCGATTATTCAGCTGTCATTGGACAGTCTTTGATTCCTGATAGTATAAAGCTCATTGTAACTCAGGTTCTCTGCACATTTACAAGCCTAATGTAACTTGAGTTCAGTGAGCTGGAGCCCAGCCCGAACTCACAAGACGGGCAGGCTTGCAGGCCTAGATGTGGTGTTGCACAGATGTGACAGTGACAGTTTCCTCATCATTAATCCTCATTATTATAGTAAATGAGGTTGCTCTTCAATATATTTCCAAATTTAAATAAAGGTTATAATAATAATTAAACCTGGGCTATCATCCTATCCTTCCTCGTTCATGTTGTGAGGACAGGACAAAGTCTCTTGGACATGAGAGGTGGGCAGGTGCTTCTCTTGCACTCCTTCACTCACCCACTCTTGATTGGCATATAAATGAATGTTAAATGAAAATAAAAACTAGTTTGGAAATAATTTAAATTTAAATAATATAGGTTAATATAAAGTATTTTCTATTCTATAGTGACTACAGCTGGCCAAAATTGGCCCCCAGCTTATCATGCCACACCTGTCATGTCTTAGATGTTATGAGTATTTCATGATACAATGTAGCCTAATAGTCTATATTGTTGTGTCTAGGGGTGTCCTCAACTCAGAATTGTGTTTATGCTGAATAGAAACTTCAAGTATTCATTGTGTGACCATGATATGATTACTTGTTTTGCAAAACATCAACAAGACATTATAACATCTGAACTGTTTATGATAGAGACGAGCTGTAAACATCATCTGAATTGTGAGATTATCTACTTTCGCAGGCTCCTTGAGTGGTGCCTCTATGACAAGGGACCGGGTGCGTGTAATCATGTGGTGCAGGAACAGATGCAGAAATTTTTCTGGTCTTCCATTTTTTTTAACAGATTGGCTATTTTACAATATACAGTCTGTCACAAAAGTTCTTCATATGGCTCAGAGTTGAAAGGCTTGGCAGCTCGGTGTAGCTGTCAAGGTATAATAGGTATAGCTCACCTGGTAGAGCAGCTTGCACTGTGAGCAAGGACTATGCTCCAGTCTGGGATCAAATCCCAGTGGAGAGTTTTACACTAAATGCGCTGAATCTGTAATTATACAATGTCCAGCTGTCAGCAACCGGGGGGTGGGGTGCGAGGAGGTGGCTGGGCGGGTGCAAAACAGTGCAGTCTCCGCCCACCCCCCAGAGGTGAATTGCTAATGTGCATGGCTAATGAGCTGGTTTTAAAATGGCCGAAAAGGGTCGGGGGAGTGAGACTTTAAGCATCATTGAAAAATCTCACATTCATCAAAGTCTCAACCTCTACTTCATTGGAAGTGTTGGAATGGCCTAGTGGATAAGGTTCCTGCCAACCAATCACAAGGTCACAAGTTCAAATCCCACCTGAGCAGTCTTGTTAGTGTCAGCCACTTTGACCTTTAACCAATACCACTTGGTCTGGTCACAAGATCAAACTTGATAATGCATATGCGCCCCCATCTATTCTCTTTACCTCTTTCAATCTTGGTTTATGTTAACATGTTTCTTGTTTATACCACTGCACTAAGATTGATTTGCACTGGAACTACAGCTTTGGGCTAGTTAACTCCAGAGTGAGACAGAGTGCAGTTCATCAACAGACAACAGTCTCTGCAACTGTGTATACACTGGCCTAGAGGCAGAGTGAAAGTCTGCTGATCATGAGGTTGTGGGTTCGATACCTACCTTGGGCAACCATTTGTATGGTGATCACTGCTTGCACTATTTGCTAATTCTGCAACAGCGTTCAGCTGCTTTCAGCAGTCACACGCATTTCCATCAGGAAATGATACTTTATCTAGTTTTTCTTCTTACTACTTTCCGCCTTTCTACGGTTTTAAACTAGTCCTTCATACTTTGTGCGATTTCAACAATTCATATATCAAAACGTGCAGCTTTTTTTGAACTTTATCGGCATTACTTTTCTCTTTTTAACTATTTATACTTTTTAAAATATTTAACTTTTTCTGCTAATTTTTTCCCATAGGAATGCATTGAAAACATCTTCAAACTTTTAAAATTTTCTTACTACTTTGAACCTCTAAAACGTCAGCATACTTTCTCCCACAGACTCCATTTGACTTTTAAACTGTAGACGAACTTTTAATCTATTCACATATTACTCAGCTTATTGATATCTTCAACAGTTTTTAGGTATTTGGCTGTTTTAAAATCATTAAAATTTTCGACAAAATCCAACTTTATAATGGTTGTGTATTGCGCTTAACGAGCAGGGCTTAGAGTGAGTGACATCATCGTTAGAGTGAGAGGGATCGAAAAAACATTCAGGATTTTTTCTGGATAAATTGCCAGCATGGCCACAAATTAAACTCTAGACACATGATTTCCTCACCGGTTTGTAGCCACACTTGTCGTGTCTCATCTGATGTGCTCAAAACAGCAGACAGACTTACAGAATTGTCTCAATGAGCCTAATTGTCCAGCTAGACCCGCTCCAGTGGCTCATCCACTTCAATAGAAAAGTAGGAGCTGATTTTTTTTAGAAAAACAGAAATGCCCCCCTTTTCTACCTTGCGACGGCAAGAAAAGTTTTTGCCCTACAAACATTTAATGCACATTGGCTCGCTCAGGAGGGTCTCCTTGCCCCGATGGTCAGGAGGACCACATTCTGATAAGAGTTACGGTTCTCTTTTTCTGGGCTGTTTTGGGAAGCTGCACAGAGCTCAAATCTCTCTGCTCTGCTCTGCTCTGCTCTGTGTGCAGTTGGTCCAGCTGTAGCGGCCAGCTCGTTATCATGTCTATTAATAGAACAGGTCAGGTGCAGCCTGGCCGCTCGTTAAGATGTTTTTAAACACAGCCCCACACACACACATGATAAACCAGACTGACAGAGGATGTCCACGCACAAACACAGGCATCACACTCACACAGACAGACACACACAGACACTCACACACAGTCACACATGCACGCATACACAAACAGACAAACACACAAACACAACACTGTTCCACACAGTAAAATGTAAGCATGGTAGTCGCCATGGTAACTTCTGAGGGCAGGCTGCCACACAGGTGTAATCAATCAGATCATTAGGGAGAGAGGAGTTCTGTGGCGCTTATCAACAGTTTTACTTTCTGCACATGTACACACAGACAGAGAGACCGTCAGACTCACACACCCAGACACACACACACAGGTTTTCAGCTCAAATTCATCAGCCTCTCAATTATTTTATACTTTTGATGTAAACATCTCCAACAATTTATATTTTTCTCATGAATTTCAGTTCAGACATTTAACCTTTCCACCTCTATAAATAGTAGTGTAATTCCAGGTGGAGCCTAGGACATAGGATCTATCTATCTATCTATCTATCTATCTATCTATCTATCTATCTATCTATCTATCTATCTATCTATCTATCTATCTATCTATCTATCTATCTATCTATCTATCTATCTATCTATCTATCTATCTATCTATCTATCTATCTATCTATACCCCTCCCTATTTGTTAACCCCTCTGATCTATCTATCTATCTATCTATCTATCTATCTATCTATCTATCTATCTATCTATCTATCTATCTATCTATCTATCTATCTATCTATCTATCTATCTATCTATCTATCTATCTATCTATCTATCTATCTATCTATCTATCTATACCCCTCCCTATTTTTTAACCCCTCTGATCTATCTATCTATCTATCTATCTATCTATCTATCTATCTATCTATCTATCTATCTATCTATCTATCTATCTATCTATCTATCTATCTATCTATCTATCTATCTATCTATCTATCTATCTATCTATCTATCTATCTATCTATCTATCTATCTATCTATCTATCTATCTATCTATCTATCTATACCCCTCCCTATTTTTTAACCCCTCTGATCTATCTATCTATCTATCTATCTATCTATCTATCTATCTATCTATCTATCTATCTATCTATCTATCTATCTATCTATCTATCTATCTATCTATCTATCTATCTATCTATCTATCTATCTATCTATCTATCTATCTATCTATCTATCTATCTATCTATCTATCTATCTATCTATCTATCTGTACCCCTCCCTATTTTTTAACCCCTCTGATCTATCTATTCTTTCTTTCTTTCTTTCTTTCACTCCATTTCTGTCTTTTTACTTCTTTGTTTGCTTGATTGTTTCTTTCTTTCTTTCTTTCTACTCCTTTTCTCTTCCTTTGTTTTTCTTTCTTTCTTTCTTTCACTCCATTTATGTCTTTTTACTTCTTTCTTTCTTTCTTTCTTTCTTTCTTTCTTTCTTCAGCTCATTCAGCATTGCATTCACACCATTTCCATTCTTGGAAATGCTTTTTCTAGTTATTAGTGTGACTGCTGAAGCAGTCACACTATTGTTCTTCTGTTTGGCCATTTTCTTCCGCCTTTTTACGGTCTTCTTCTAGTCCTTCATACTTTGTGCTATTTCAACAATTCATATATCAAAACGTGCAGCTTTTTTTGAACTTTATCGGCATTATTTTTCTCTTTTTAACTATTTATACTTTTTAAAATATTTAACTTTTTCACAAAAAATCTCACATTCATCAAAGTCTCAACCTCTCTTCTTCACAACTCCACTGTAGTGTAGGGGTTAGGGTAACTGCTTGCCAACCCTAAGGTCACTGGTTCGAATCCAAGGGAAGAACTCTTGTTATGTTATGTTGAATTCTGCTCTCCTCCCCCGCCTTCAATTGGTTACAGGTGTTTGTTATCTCCTTGATTACTCGTACCAGTTTGCAGCACATCATCACATTACAATGAATGACAACAGTTTTGAAAGCAGTGTGCTCTCTGTAGCCGAGTGGCAGAGTAAAGGTTTAGTGATCATATGGTCATGGGTTCGATTCCTGCCTCAGTCTTTTCACTTCATTGCTTGACTTTTGATTCCAATTATTCAGCTGTCATTGGACAGTCTTTGATTCCTCATAGTATAAAGCTCATTGTAACTCAGGTTCTCTGTGGCCATATGGTTAGTGTGTTAGGTGTTGTGCTATTTCAACAATTCAAATATCAAAACGTGCAGCTTTTTTTGAACTTTATCGGCATTACTTTTCTCTTTTTAACTATTTATACTTTTTCAAATATTTAACTTTTTCTGCAAATTAAACTCTAGACAAATTATTTTCTCCAGTTTTGTAGCCACACTTGTCTTCTGGCTAAAATTCTGGTCAAAAATGCAAAGAGACTTAGATAATAATTTAAAATATTTTTTAAATGCAGCCAGGGAGCTCTCTGCTCTCATTCAGCCCAATGCTGAGAGTTCTACACAACATGCCTATGTCTGTGCTCTCTGTGGCAAAGTGGCAGAGTAAAGGTTTATTGATCATGAGGTGATGGGTTCGATTCCTTACTTTTTTTTTTAAGCAGAAGCCAGTGATCCTCTTATCAAAGGTTTTCTTTACCCCTCACATACTGTCTCTGTCTGTAGCCTAGTGGTTAGCTTGCTGGTCTGGAGACCTGAAGGTTGCCGGTTCAAATCTTGCCTCAACAACAATTACAGTGAATTATTTTCCCAGTTGTCCTCTGTTGACTTCTGATAACTTGCTTCATGTTGAAACTGCTGCTCTCAGCCTGAAATTCACAGAAATTTTCATTCTAAGTCATTCAAGCTTGACTCTCAAGCTTTCTTGATGTTGACAGTGTGCAGATCATTAACAGACAACAGTCTCTGCAACTGTGTGTGCACTGTGGCCTAGAGGCAGAGTGGAAGTCTAATGACCATGAGGTTGTGGGTTCGATTCTGACCTTGGTCAAACATTTGTATGGTGATCACTGCTTGCACTATTTGCTAATTCTGCAACAGCGTTCAGTTGCTGTCAGCAGTCACACCATTTCCATTCTTGGAAATGCTTTTTCTAGTTAGTGTGAATGCTGCAAGCATTCACACTATTGTTATTCAAATCTTTATACTTATTATTAGTGTGAATGCTGGAAGCATTCACACTATTGTTATTCAAATCTTTATACTTATTATTATTATTATTATTCTTACTTCTTCCACCCTTTTTCAGCAGTTTTCTGCTCCTTCATACTTTGTGCTATTTCAACAATTCATATATCAAAACGTGCAGCTTTCTCAGGACAATATTGCTATGACTTTTCTCTTTCATACTATTTATACTTTTTAAAATATTTAACTTTTTGTGCAATTTTTCTCTCATAGGAAATACATTGAAACAGTCTTCAAACTCTTCAAATCTTCTGCTTCATTCAGCCTCTAATAGCTTCAGCATACTTTCAGCTACAGACTTCATTCAACTTTTAAACTGTTCACAAACCTTTCAACTATTCAGCTATATCTCAGCTTATTGATATCTTCAACAGTTTCAGATATATGTATAGTTTTAAAATCATTAAAATTTCTGACAAAATTCAGATTTAACATGAAAGTCAATGGGACGGAATGTTCGGACGTTGGCAGTTGGTAGAGTGACAGAGGGTCTAAAAATCCTCTCACATTTTTCTCTCTATCCTGTCAGCACGGCCACAGATTACACTCTACACACATAATTTCGGCCACGTTTGTAGACAAGCTCATCCTTGATCTCTTCATGTGCTCAAAAAACCAGAGAGACGAACACAATTTAAACTGGGAGCCTCTGAGTGCAGCCATTTCCCTCTCTCCTCTCATTGACTCCCATTCAAAAGTAGGCGCTGATTTTCTAAACGTCCCAAAGTTTCCAACCTGCGACACAATCAACAATTTTGACTCTAGAAACACCAAAGTGACACGGACGCGTTCAGCAAGGTCTTATGGTTCGGAAAATGTAAACCTTTTGCTCGTACTAAGTACAGATTTGTCGTACATTAGATCTGTTTGAGGGTGTCACAGAGCAGTTAAAGCCTATGGTTAAAGCTGCCACCATGCTGTGGCATGGTCTGTCTGTCTGTCTGTCTGTCTCTCTCTCTCCATAGATAAATAGATAGATAGATAGATAGATAGATATCTATCTATCTATCTATCTATCTATCTATCTATCTATCTATCTATCTATCTATCTATCTATCTATCTATCTATCTATCTATCTATCTGTGGGTGTGTGTCACCCTCTCTATCTGTCTCTCTCTCTTTGTCCGTCTGTCTGTCTGTCTGTCTGTCTGTCTGTCTGTCTGTCTGTCTGTCTGTCTGTCTGTCTGTCTGTCTGTCTGTCTGTCTGTCTGTCTGTCTATCTATCTATCTATCTATCTATCTATCTATCTATCTATCTATCTCTCTCTCTCTCTCTCTCTCTCTCTCTCTTTCTCTCTCTCTGTGTCACCCTCTCTATTTGTCTCTCTCTCTTGTTCTCTCTGGGTCTGTCTGTCTGTCTGAAATGATATTATTCATACTATATACTATAAACTTCTAAATGATAATAATTATAATCCCTCCCTTCCTCCCTCTCTCTATCCTTCCCTCTCTCCCTCCCTTCCTCCCTCTCTCTATCCTTCCCTCTCTCTCTTCTGTCTCCCTCCTTCCCTCTCTCCCTCCCTTCCTCCCTCTCTCTATCCTTCCCTCTCTCCCTCCCTTCCTCCCTCTCTCTATCCTTCCCTCTCTCTCTTCTGTCTCCCTCCTTCCCTCTCTCCCTCCCTTCCTCCCTCTCTGTATCCTTCCCTCTCTCTCTTCTGTCTCCCTCCTTCCCTCTCTCCCTCCTTCCCTCTCTCCCTCCCTTCCTCCCTCTCTCTATCCTTCCCTCTCTCTCTTCTGTCTCCCTGCTTCCCTCTCTCCCTCCCTTCCTCCCTCTCTCTATCCTTCCCTCCATCTCTCCCTCCCTCTCTCTCCCTCTCTCCTTCTCTCTATATCTATCTATCTATCTATCTATCTATCTATCTATCTATCTATCTATCTATCTATCTATCTATCTATCTATCTATCTATCTATCTATCTATCTATCTATCTATCTATCTATCTATCTATCTATCTATCTATCTATCTATCTAATTATTATTCTTACTTCTTCCGCTCTTTTTCAGGATCTAACTCCTCCTTCATACTTTGTGCTATTTCAACAATTCATATATCTATCACACACATTCTCTCTCAGTCTGTCAGTGTCACACACACACACACACACACACACACCGATGGACACACACTAACTACCACACACACACACACACACACACACACACACATACACAAAAATGGACACACACTCACCATACAGACACATCCAACACACACACACACAAATGGACACACACACTCACCATGCACACAAATCCAACACACACACACACAAATGGACACACACTAACTACCACACACACACGGACACACACTAACTACCACACACACACACACACACACACACACACACACACACACACACACACACACACACACACACACACACACACACTTCCTACAGTTGTCTGACTGTTTTGTACCTCTCTATCTTCCTGTTGTAGTTGATGGACTCGTTGCTGTTAATTTTGTTCTTTAGCTATTTAAACTGAAAATACACATTTCCCCATTTTGGTCATGTTGAACACATTGTTTTACACGTATCCTAAACTACTGAGGCTCTTCTCAACCATTTCACACCATTAAACCCGCTGTTTACATGTTCTACTCCTCAGCTAATGCTCGATCTATATTCTTCAACAATGTTCTTCTGCTGTCAGTTTACAATGTATTTCAGTAGGCATTAACTTTTTTCCTAATTCAGGAATTTTTCAAACTCTTCTTTGACAATTCAAGTAATTTCCAGCCATTTTATACAAAGTCTCACATCTTCTACTTTTAAATATATTCTCAGCCATTGCTTCGGCTATGTTAGTGCTGGTTCATCAGTTGTCCTTCCTGTCAGGTTAGCTGCAGATTTCAACTATTTAACCATTACATTTAAACATGCAGAATTTCAATGTTTTCTTCTCCCTTTAGCATTTCTACTGCTTTTTACCTTTAAAAAAGCATTCATCTCACACTACAAGTTATATGTTTCAGCTTTTTCCCTCCTAGGGATGAATAAAGTATTCCTCTACTCTCTACTCTACTCTACTCTACTCTACTCTAGCATTAGTCTTTTCAACATTGCTTTAGCTGTTTCGTCAACTAATTTAGCATTGATTCAACAATTTCTTCAGCTCATTCAGCATTGCTTCTGCAACAGCGTTCAGCTGCTTTCAGCATTCACACGCATTTTCTGCAGGAAATGCTATCTTTTTCTAGTTATTATTATTCTTACTTCTTCCACCCTTTTTCAGCAGTTTTCTGCTCCTTCATACTTTGTGCTATTTCAACAATTCATATATCAAAACGTGCAGCTTTCTCAGGACAATATTGCTATGACTTTTCTCTTTCATACTATTTATACTTTTTAAAATATTTAACTTTTTGTGCAATTTTTCTCTCATAGGAAATACATTGAAACAGTCTTCAAACTCTTCAAATCTTCTGCTTCATTCAGCCTCTAATAGCTTCAGCATACTTTCAGCTACAGACTTCATTCAACTTTTAAACTGTTCACAAACCTTTCAACTATTCAGCTATATCTCAGCTTATTGATATCTTCAACAGTTTCAGATATATGTATAGTTTTAAAATCATTAAAATTTCTGACAAAATTCAGATTTAACATGAAAGTCAATGGGACGGAATGTTCGGACGTTGGCAGTTGGTAGAGTGACAGAGGGTCTAAAAATCCTCTCACATTTTTCTCTCTATCCTGCCAGCACGGCCACAGATTACACTCTACACACATAATTTCGGGCATGTTTGTAGACAAGCTCATCCTTGATCTCTTCATGTGCTCAAAAAACCAGAGAGACGAACACAATTTAAACTGGGAGCCTCCGAGTGCAGCCAGTTTCCTCTCTCCTCTCATTGACTCCCATTCAAAAGTAGGCGCTGATTTTCTAAACGTCCCAAAGTTTCCAACCTGCGACACAATCAACAATTTTTACTCTAGAAACACCAAAGTGACATGGACGCGTTCAGCAAGGTCTTATGGTTCGGAAAATGTAAACCTTTTGCTCGTACTAAGTACAGATTTGTCGTACATTAGATCTGTTTGAGGGTGTCACAGAGCAGTTAAAGCCTATGGTTAAAGCTGCCACCATGCCTTAAAGCCACCAGCCAACAGTTACATGGTAACCTCAACATGGCAACCTCAACATGGCAACCTCACCATGGCAACGTCACCATGGCAACATCACCATGGCAACGTCACCATGGCAACGCACACACATTCTCTCTATTTGACTGTCTGTCGGTCACACACACAAATGGACACACACTGACCATACACACATATCCAACACACACACACACACACATGGACACACACTGACCATACACACATATCCAACACACACACACACACACACACACACATGGACACACACTGACCATACACACATATCCAACACACACACACACACACACACATGGACACACACTGACCATACACACATATCCAACACACACACACACACACACACACATGGACACACACTGACCATACACACATATCCAACACACACACATACATGGACACACACTGACCATACACACATATCCAACACACACACACAAATGGACACACACTGACCATACACACATATCCAACACACACATGGACACACACTGACCATACACACATATCCAACACACACACACACACACACATGGACACACACTGACCATACACACATATCCAACACACACACACACACACACACACACACACACACACGGACACACACTGACCATACACACATATCCAACACACACACACAAATGGACACGCACTGACCATACACACATATCCAACACACACACACACACACACACACACACAAATGGACACACACTGACCATACACACATATCCAACACACACACACACACACGGACACACACTGACCATACACACATATCCAACACACACACACACACACACACAAATGGACACACACTGACCATACAGACATATCCAACACACACACACTGACCATACACACATATCACACACACACACACTCACACACACACACACACACACACACACACACACACACACACACACACGCGCACACACTTTTCCTACAGTTGTCTGACTGTTTTGTGTGTACCTCTCTATCTTCCTGTTGTAGTTAATGGACTCGTTGCTGTTAATTTTGTTCCTTAGCTATTTAAACTGAAAATACACATTTCCCCATTTTGGTCATGTTGAACACATTGTTTTACACGTATCCTAAACTACTGAGGCTCTTCTCAACCA